>NW_026652279.1:98204836-98415520 GCF_009828535.3 Hylobates moloch
ACATGTACCCTAAAACCTAAAGTATAAAAAAAAAAAAAAAAAAGATGCTACTGAGCTGTTTTAAATGTGCAAATTTTTCCCCGGAGAAAAGCGTTATTTTTGAAAAGGGACCTGTGCTTTTGGAAGAAGAAGCATTGCCTTGCCGAGGAAGAAGAAATCATCTTTCTGCCACATATCTTTAATAACCTACACCCAAATAAAAAACAGCTACAAAGCTGTGCCCCCTTCATCTGACTCGAGATGTTTTCTTTGGCTCTTTAACCTTACAGGAAATAAACTATTTGCAAAAAGTTTAGGATTCACAAGATAGATAATTTTAAAAGACAAATATAGTTTTCTTCAAATCACAAAAGAAAATACATCAAATCCTAGAAAAAGTGAATCTAACATTTTAGTTACACTTCTAATCATTGTAACTCATAATCATTAACAAGAGAGCCAGGTTATGTCTGAGAATGCCTTCTTGAGGATTTTAATTCTACTTTTCCTCATCGACAAAGGTGTACAATGAATAAAAAGTATCTGCTCTTAATCTGTTTTATATATATATATATATATATATACACACACATAATTAACTTTATTGAAAAGTCATTTATATTCAATAAAATGCATCTATTTTGAGTGTATAGTGAAATAAGTTTTGGAAATTGATGCAACCTTATAACTACAACCTCAAACAAGATATCAAATAAGATATAAAAAAGTCACATCACCCCAAAACCCGTGTGACCTTTTGTAATCAATGCCTCTTGCATAGGCAAACACTATCTGATTTCTCTAACTGTAAGTTAGTTTTGCGGTCTAGAAAATTTCACATGAGCAGAATTACACAGAATGTTCTCTTGTATCTTGCCTCTGCTCTTTCACCCAGCATAATGTTCTTGAGATTCCTCTATATTGTTATGCATATCGGTAATACATTACTTACATTACTGTTTTGTCCCAAATAATTTTTCTTTGTGAATGTAGCATGGGCAAATTAATGTTGACCCATTCATCTTTTAATAAATGTATGCATTGCTCCCCGTGTTTGCCTATTATAAACAACACTGCTATAAACATTCCTGCACAGTTCTTTTGTGGACTACTTTTCACTTGGGTAAAATATGAAGAGTCAAATTGCAGAGTTATAAGAAACTACCCAACTGGTTTACAAACGGGTTGTACTATTTTACACCCTTCATTTTCACCAACAATGTAAGAGAATTCTAGTAGCTTCACATCTTCACGGACATGTGATGTTGTTAGTCACTTTAATTTCAGCCATTCTAGTATGTAATTATCTCATTGTGGTTTAATTTACATTTCCCTGAAGGCTGGTAATGTTGAGCATCAGGTCGTTCCTAGCCATTCCTACATTTTCTTTGGTGAGGGTCTATTCAAGTCTTTTTCCATTTGCATTTGGCTGTTTTTCTTCTTTTTATTGAATTTAAGAGTCCCTTATATGTGCTGAATTCAAGTCCTTTGTCAGATATGTGTACCAATAGTATTATCTTCCAGTCTGTGACTTGTGTTTTCCTTTGCTTAGCAGTATCTTTTGAAAAACAGATTTTTTTTCTTTTTTTTTTTTTTTTTTGAGATGGAGTCTCACTGTCACCCACGCTGGAGTTCAGTGGTACGATCTTGGCTCACTGCAAGCTCCACCTCCCAGGTTCATCCCATTCTGCCTCAGCCTCCCGAGTAGCTGGGACTACACGCGCCCACTACCATGCCCAGCTAATTTTTTGTATTTTTAGTAGAGATGGGGTTTCATGTGTTAGCCAGGATGGTCTCGATCTCCTGACCTCATGAATCCACCTGCCTCGGCCTCCCAAAGTGCTGGGATTACAGGCATGAGCCACCGCGCCTGGCCTGCAAAACAGATTTTAACTTTGATGAAGTCTAAGTTAGCATTTTTTTTCTTTTGTGATTAGTGATTTTCTGGTAGTTTTTACTGCCCTAAGGTTACAAAGCTTTTTCCTATTTTTTTTCTAGAAGCATTATAGTTTTAAGTGTAAATTTTAGCTCTATTATTCATTTCAAATTAAGTTTAAAATATGGCTTGAAGTGGAGGTCAAGAGTCTTTTTAAAATTGTTTTGAACCACAGATATCCAGTTGCTCCACACCATTTGTTGAAAATTCAATCTTTTCCCAGTAGTATTATGTTGGTGACATTTTAAAAAATCAATTAATCATAGTTCTAACTCTCTGTTTCACCACTGTCCAGTAGAATTAACAGATGAGGCAGAATGTTAGTCGCACATGTAATTTTACATTTCCTAGTAGCCACATTAAAAACACAAAAAGACACAGGTAACATTACTTATAATGAAATGTTTTATTTGCCTAATATATTCAAAATGTTATTTCATCATGCAGTCAATATAAACACAACTGATAGTTTTGTCAATGAGATAGTTTACATTTTTTATACAGTCTTCAAAATCTGATGTGTATTTATACCAGCTGTTACAGCAAATCTCAATTAAAATCAGCTGCATGGCAAGGGATGACTAGCCACATGGGACTTAGTGGCTACTGTGTCACTATATCCAACAGCATGGCTCCATTTTGTTCCATTGATCTTGTGGTTAACTTTATGTCAGTTCCATAGTCTTCATTTCAGTAGTTTTATATTAAGTTTTCAAATCAGGTAGTTTAGATCATCAAACTTTGTCTTACTTTTCAAAATAATCTTGGCTATTTTAGGTCTTCTGCATTATGAAGTACTTCATGTTTTTAAAATGACATTTAAAAATTGTATTTCTTAAATTTTTGTTGTTATTATATACAAAATTAACTAATTTATTTTACTGGTCTTGTTTCTTACGTCCATACCTAATTCACTTATTAATTCTGGTACCTCTTTTTTTTTACATATTTCTTACTTAGGCTTTTCTATTTTGATAACCATGTCTTTTGCAGACTGGTCCATTTGTCTTCTTCCTTACCCCATGCATTTCATTTCTTTTCTTATTTTGTTGCCCTGGTAAGGATTGGAAGTGAAATCTTAGCTTTTCTCCTCAACTTGGTCTCCTCAATTTCATTTTTCATCATTATGTATGATGTTTGCAAAGTTTTCATAGATGCTTTCTAGCAGTTTTAAGATGTTTCCTGTGATTCCTTGTTTGCTGAGTTTTTATTTTTATTTTTATTTATTTTTATTTTTATTTTTTTTTTGAGACGGAGTCTCACTCTGTTGCCCAGGCTGGAGTGCAGTGGCACGATCTCTGCTCACAGCAAGCTCCGCCTCCTGGGTTCACGCCATTCTCCTGCCTCTGCTGAGAAGTTTTTAAGATAAATTAGAGGTTAAGTTCCTCTAATGCTGCTTCTGCATCTATTGATTTGATTCTATGATTGATATTCAATATTGAACCAACCTTGAATTTCTAGAACAACTCTACTTGGTCTGGATCTGGTATACATTTTATATAATCCTGGATAATATTTGCTAATATTCTGCTAAAGATTTTTGATTCTACGGTCATAAGGAAAGCTGTTCTTAATGTTTTTAATGTCGTATTCTGGTTTTTGTATCATGGTAGTGAGTTTGCGTAAGATCAGTATTATTTATTCCTTAATTTTTCAAAATTTACCAGTGAAATCATATGGATTTGAAGTATTCTTTGTGGGACACTTTTAAGTAGGAATTTAATTTTTTAATAGAAAGCTGTTCAGATCTTCTATTTCTTTTCGAATCAGTTGTGTTTTTTTTGGCCCAAGTTACTAACTTTATTGACATAAAATTATAATACTATTCTATTTGTATTATTTCAATTGTAGGCTTTTCATTTTCTTTTCTGATATGTAGAAGTTGTGCATTTTCTCCCTTTTTAAGAAAATTAACCTTGTTAGGGATTTATACATTTAGTTGATCTTTAACAAGATGCAACTTCTGGATTTTTTCTTCTTTGTATCTTTTACTTCATCAATATCTACTCTGATTGTTATCATTTCTTATTACGCTCCTTATATTTATTTTTGTTTTTCTGTTATTTAGCTTCTTAAGCTACAAACTTGAATTTCATTGATTTTAAAACGTTTAATCTTTTCATATATAGACACTTAAATACATAAATTTTCCTATTGCTTTGGCTGCATCCTACCAATTGTGATATATTGTGATTTCATTATTAATCAGTTTGAAATATATAAAATTTATCCATGGGCCCATTTTTCAACAAGTTACTTAGAAATATGTTACTTAATTTCCAAATATTTGGAGATTTTGTAGTATATTAGATCTATTGAGTTCCCATCTAATTCTTACCAGACACCAACTCAGCTGGCACCTTGATTTTAGACTTCTAGCCTCCAGAATGTTCTCTGTAAAGTTTCAGTCTCTTAAAAGTTATTGAGACCTTATTATATCCCTGCATATGGTCCACCTTGGTAAATAGCTTGTTGGCACTGGAACAGAGTGTGTGTTTGGCAGTTACTGGGAATTATGTTCTGTACATAGCAATAACACGAAGTTGGCATATAATATTTTTCTGATTCTCTATCATCCTTTCTGGTTATTTTTTGCTGTAATTGTTTAACATTGAATCTTTTTTCTAAAAATGAGCAAATTATTTATAATTTTTATGCACAATAAACTATTGCTGATAACTATATGCAATGATTATTTTATGCAATATAACAATTATTATATGCAATAATTATTTCTAATAATTATATGCAATAAGTATTGCTAATAATTATATTACTAATTATTATTACTAATAATTACTAATAAATCCAAAATGATGCAAATATTAAACATAAATTAAGTAAAACATTTGCATCATTTTAGATTTATTTGGCAGAGAATAAAAGAAAGGCAGGAAAGGAAAGATAGTCTTTTGGGTTAGCACTATCCAAGTATGTAATTGTTTATTACATATTTGTAATTGCAATAATAATTATTGCTAATATGTAATAAATGATTACATACAAGAATCATCATCATTTTAGATTTGGCAGCAAAGGAAAAGAAAGATAACCTTTCAGGTTAGCATTATTCTATTCTAGTATGCAATCATTTATGTGCTAATCTGAAAGGTTATCTTTCCTTTCCTTTGCTGCCAAATAAATCTAAAATAATGCAAATGTTTTACTTCATTTATGTTTTTCATGTAAAAGGAATAAATTCTGGATAAATAACTTGCTGTGTGAATGCTGTTATGGACTGAATGTATGCATCTCTATAAAATTCATATGCTGAAACTCTGACCCCCAGTGTGGCTGTATTTGAAGTAAGGAAGTACTTAAGGTTAAATGAGGTCATAAGGTGGGTCCCTGATCTGACAGTATCAGTGGTCTTATGAGAACACTTAAGAGCTTGCTTTTCCTCTCTCTGTCTCTGTGCACCCACCAAGGAAGGTCTTGTGAGGACACAGCAAGAAGGCAGCAGTCTGCAACCCAAGAGGAAAGCCCTCACCAGACGCCAGCCCACTGGCACTTTGATCTTGGACTTCCAGCCTCCAGAGCTGTGAGGAAACAGATTTCTGTTGTTTAATCCACCCGGGCTGTGTAGTTTGTTATGACAGCCCCCACAGACTAAGACAAATGTTTATCAAACTGCTTCTTCTTTCATCACTGTTTTATAAGGAGAAAATGAGGGAAAGTAGATTCGTGAACCAAGTTATGAAAGTATTCTCATAAAATGGAATAGTATAGAGTGAAGTAAATTCTTTGGAAATTTTACCAGTAAATGGTTTGAAATAGCAGCAAGGTTTTTCTAAACAAAGTCTTAATCTCGTTCAGTGTCCAGTCTGGAAAAGAGCACATGCCTGGTATTTCAACAGAGGGAATTTAATAAGAGGAACTCGTGATAAAACTATTGGAAAAGCCACGAGGGCTAAGAAGGGCTACAGGAAGCTACCACTCATTCAAGGACTGGAGGAAAAATGGGAAGAAGGTGCTGTTACCAGAGTCCAGGAGCCAGGGCTTCCTGGCAGGAGGTGGGATTCTGAAGGAATCACAACCAGTGCTGGAGAATGGACAACAGAGACAAGGCCAATCCCCTGGAATCTCTCCCCTTTGAAACCTACAGTTTCATACCAGGGTTTCTATTTCAGAAACCCAGATGAATATCAGTTGACAAAGTGTTTGTAGAGTGAAACACCCCGAATACAGAGCAGAGCAAAGAGGAAAATGGGGTCGAATCTGAGAGCAGACAGGTGAATGACTAGCACAGATGCATCACTCTTGATTGATTACTATATAATGCCACAGGTCTAAGGCACCATGTCTCACTCTAGGTGTATGCCTGGGGATATGTGGTGATACCTTAGAATTCTGATGACCCCATGAGGCAGCATACTCTGCTGAAGTCTGAAGACATATATTTGGATTCTTAAAATACTGTAACAGCAGATTAAAGATGAGAAATTACCCAGAGCTGAGTCTGATATGTGCTGTTGGTATACTTCAATTCAGCCTGATTTCTGAAATCAAAGGACTTTAAGACAACAACGTGTGAATCATTAAACATTTTAATATCAATAAGTTATTTTAATATTCAAATAGTCATATAAGTAAAATGCACATGACTTTTAAAGACAGAAAATGAAACCTAAAGAAATCTTCTCCTTCCCAAGATGTAATCCTCACTGCCAGACCTCAGTCACTGTAGCAAGCCCCAGACAAGAAATATTCAGCACGGTGTCTGGCCTCAGTGAACTTACTGACTTTTGGGGGAGAAAAAAAGCAACAAAAACATTTTAAAAACACACACATGAAAAATATTGCAAAACAAATATTGAACTATTTAGGGAACATACATTTATTAGTTACCTACTAAAGAACGCCCTGTGCTAGACAACTGATTCATTTATTCAAAAACATTTCTTGATTATCTACTAATTGCCAGCCTGGTAGTAAATGGAATGTGTTAGTTGCATTAAAGATAAAAATCTGGTTTGTAGGCTTGTCTTCTCCATTACGCTGTAAGCTCACTGAAGATAGGGGCTCTGCTTTATTTATCTTTTGAATTCTCAGAGTTTACTTCAGTATTTAACCAATGCAAAGTACTCAATAAATATTGTTGACCCAAGAAATGACTGTCTACCTTAAACCTGCTTATCTGTACTATCACCAAGTCTCACCCACAGTTTTGGTTTTTATCCATTTGGTTGTCTATTTGCCACCATCCTGCCAACTCTCCCCACCCCGCACCTAGAATAATCATGTTCTTTACCCAAACTCTAAAACAGTTCCTTTCCAAGGAGGTCCACTGATTAAGCTATGTAGTAAACTGAAAAAAAAAAAAAAAGCAACTACTGATACCGGCACAAACATGCATACAGACAAAATTAAATTTTAAAAAATTCCCACAAAACATTCTGAAAAATGTGAAGTGTGTTGGAAATCACCTAATTTCCTATTGCAGTTAATGTCACTACCAAACTTCTTAACCAAACTTATGTTGCCCTAGTAGTTCCAGGCATAGCACCTTGTCCATTCGTCTTGCTGGATCTCAGTTTAATCCAGGAAGGGTCTTTGCTGATGTCCAAGTCATTATCCCAGAGCTGCATCACGTAAAATTCATTGCACACAGCAGAAGAATTTGCTTCACCAGGCCTAGTACTTGGGTATAGAGCTATGTTTTTATTTGTCAAGAGTCCACCATTAGTGACTGAATATTTCACAAGACCACTTCCTTGACAGCTCTTTAAGAAAAGAAAACAGATCATAGTTCTCCAGAATAGGGCAAGTGATGTGGGAGGAAGGAGGTCAGAGAACACTGGCTGAAGCTCTCTGCAGGGTCAGGCTCAGTTTGGTCTTGCTTTGTTTTTAAAATAATCAGCCGCTTCTGCGTCTTTGAAGCCTTGAAAGAGCAAGATGAAGTAGAGAATACTTCAGGACTCTGTGGGGATTGTGTCTGGATTTTTTCCTCCGTGCTTTGCTGTGTGTCTAACAGAAGGTCACTAGACGCTAAATGAGCTCTGCCCTGGGTGGTCTCTACCTATTGCCTCCCAGCTGATGATTCGTGTTTCTTTCTGTTTCCATAGAAGGGGCAAGTAAGGAAAATTCAAAAGAACTGGCAATCTGTCCTTTGGATACAGCGACCTTTCTAAATAAGCATTCAGCCTTTGGAACTGCAGCGTACAAGCATTTTTTCCTTTGTTGTGGATCTTTTCAAAAGCCACACACAGAAGTAAAACTAGAGACAAATTTGAAAATACATTCATTCTGGTTGTTTTGAGTAAAGTCTGATAGGTAATGCAAAGACGGCATGCTTACACTAATTAATGGTATGAATAAAAATGGGTTTTTTAAATACTTAAGCAAAGAAATGATGTTTTCATTTACTTAATTTTTTAATTGTCGATAATAAAACTCTTAATTGGAATCAGTGAAAAAGTAATTAATATACATATATGTATATGCAGTTGTACATATCTATGCAGTCATGGATGGACATGTGCATAAATATTTGTGCTCTCATCCTTTTTTTTTTTTTTTTTTTTCAGTTAAAACCACCAATTAGTTGCTTGACAGCGTTTACACCTGCACAGGGCACATCTTGTCAGACCTGGCACACAAACACACTGTTAGAGTCTACTTGCCATTTAAGAGAGAAACTCAAACCTTCTATTTGAACTCCAGAGTAGTCCACCCTGGCCGGGCAGTTGTAAACTGACTAGGATAAATCACTCATACATTGCTACATTGTTATTGTGGTATTGGGCAAAAATATTTGGCAGGCATTTCAAAGCAAATGCTTCAATTGGATGACGGCAGCTAAAGAGAAAAATGCCAAGACTAAAGCAAGTGCATACTTTGCTATGAAAGAGTTTTTTTTTTTTCTAAGTGGAATATTTAATAAAATGAATTTCAGTCATACCTAATTTAATTAAAATGGTGGTAACTTTCTTTAGGAATAAGTGGAAAGGTCAATTTTAACAGAAAATATTTTTCATTAAATTATTAACTTTAAAAATCACAAATGTAAACATGTAGAAAATCTCTAAAATAAAATGAGAAGAGGTTTTCAGTTCATTTCAGTCATGATAAATACCCAATTCTACTTTGGAATTCCTCCCTGGAAATATAAATTGATTTTCCTCACACCAAGAATGTGGTATGAGTTTGAATATAGGAAAACCAGATTTATTATTATTATTATTATTCTTGAATCACATTGCCTTACCAGAGCTTAAGTGGGTCAAAATTTCCATTATAAGTTGGTGTTTTCATAAGGACTTTATAACTTGGACATGACAGTTGGCTTTATCCTTTAACTTGGTAAATAACATCTCAGCCTGGGACAGGCTTTCTTCCCCTTGTTTTAATAATACCAAAGGCAAAAATCAGGCAAAACGGCTTTTTTTTCCCCTCTTTGGCTTTGAAGTAAAAGTTAGGAAGATATGTATCAGTGTCAAAGAAAGATCAGCTTAGAGGACTTTTTGTTTACCTTTAACTAAAAAGAACTATTAATTGAAATATTAAGTTGCCTTTTTTTTGAATTTCATGAAAAATCTAAGATTAAGTTTCTCAAATGATTAGTTTATATGTGACACAATTTAACTTCATCACAATTTAGATTTTTAGTCCAAATTCTATGACATTATTCTACATAAAATAACTTCTCTGTTTGTACCTTGTCTTTTGGGAGTGTAAAATTTATTAAATTAAATAGCACAAAAAATTTAAAAAATACCAAAGAATTTCTTAATTTGATTACTCTAATGGGTCATTCAATACTACATAATCTGAAATAGAAAATGTGTTTCAGTTTTGAACCTATTATTACTTTTTCCTCTTCCATAGCTGCATATTTAAAATAAATTGACGCCAGGCGCAGTGGCTCACACCTGTAATCCTAGCACTTTGGGAGGCTGAGGCAGGCGGATCACAAGGTCATGTATTTGAGACCAGCCTGGGGCCAACATGGTGAAACCCCGTCTCTACTAAAAATACAAAAATTAGCTGGGCATGGTGGCACGTGCCTGTAATCCCAGCTACTTGGGAGGCTGAGGCAGGAGAATTGCTTGAACTGGGACCCAGGAGGCAGAGGTTGCAGTGAGTCGAGATTGCACCGCTGCGCTCCAGCCTGGGCTACAGAGGGAGACTCCGTCTCAAAAAAATAAATAAATAAAAATTAAAAAATAATAAATAGATTCTATAACTTTGAGGAAATTAAATTGTCCTGAATATCTGTGGTTTGAATATGGTTTCACCATTGCAAATCATTCTCAAAGGCAAGTGGAGGTTAGAGGGCCAGGGATGCTGGAGGGATGGGGTTTGGCAGGGAGCAGCAGAGCTAAGCTTGTGGCTTTCAGCTGATCCTTCAGACTTTTCACTTGGACCTAAATTTCTATGGCCCATGTTGGAGCTGTCTCCTCTTGATAGCAACCTAGGGCATTGTCTCCTTCTGATGACTCCCTTTGAATATGATTCCATAGCTGCACCATAGCACTTGGGCTTCAGCCATAATTACTTTTCTTGCTCCACATAAGGAAAACAGCATCCAAGGCAAGGTGATTGTCAGCTTTCCCATCACAACAGCCAGGCATCGAGCAGAAGTATAGAAGTATTCCTGATTTTTGGTTCTGGCTGCAATCTTTCATCAGTAGGTTGATTGTAAATATATATATATATATATATATATATGCATTTTTTTTCTTTTAAAAAATTTTGTCTGGGTCATAAACCCATTAGATAATTTGAACAGAGCTATGAACTCCTTTCCAGAGAAATGCATATTTGGAGAATATCCACCTATACATTTTGCAGGGAATGTACGGATAGTCTAAAGGTCATCCATACACTATTAAATCCATGTACCCCACCTAAGAAACTTTGCTGTAAATAATGCCCAACAATCATTAAACAATAATCATATATGATTATTTAGATCTTCTCTTGCCCTCCAACTTCAGACACTCATTATCACTCTCAGCTGCAGCCCTATTTCACTAAGAAAATAGAAAGAGCCAGGAGAGGTCTCCTACAGGCTCCTACCAGTACACACACCCGCCTGGCTCTGTCTGTTTCCTCGGCTGCTCTGCTGTTTCTATGGATGATTCTTGGTGCTCCTAGCGAGGCCCAACTCCTTCATCTCCGTAGTGGTTTTGAATCATCGTGGTCTTGGTCTCCAGTGATTTGCCGGTCCCTCCGTTGCATCATTTATTTTTTTTCTCTGTTGAATCTTTCCCGTTGGCATACCAACAAGTTGTTATTTCTCTTATTTTAAAAAAAGTAATTTAAAATAAGCAAACAAAGCTCTCAACACTGCCTCATCTGAACCCACCCTTCCATTGCCAGTTATTGGTGCATTTTCATCTTTGCTTAACAGGGAAAATCTTTAAATGTGATGTCTCTACTGCTTTCCAACTGCTTGTTTCTCCTTGTTTTCTCGGGAACAAGTCAGGCTCTATGATACTCCCTCACCCACCACCACCTAAGCTGTGAAGAGGACCAGTGACTTCTGTGTTACTGAATCCTTAAATCCCTGCTCAGGCTGCATCTTGCTGGACCAAATAAGAGTTTTGATTCGGTGATATCTCCCTCTTCTTGTCCCCAGCCTTTGTTAACACTTGGCAATCAGAGGAGTATGCTCTCCTGATCTTCCTCCTTCTCAGTCTCTTTGGGTGTTTCCTCCTGATCTCCCTGACAGCTAAATAATAGTTCAAAATGAAGACCTCTCTCACTTCATGATCTACACTCACTCTCTTGATGATCTCAAAATCTGATAGCTTGACATTCCATGTATGTGTTGATGACTCCAAAGTCTAAAACCACAGACTAAATATTCTCTTTATATTCCTTCCCTGATTATTTTTCCTCATATTTATGACAACCTGACATGCCATAAATCCTACCTTTTTATTGTATTAACATCTTTCTCCTTCTACTAGAAGGTCAGCATTAGAAAGACAAGAACTTTGTGTGTCATGGTGATTACTGCATCCCCAGCACTTAGAACAGTACTAGACACTCAGGGACAATGAATATTTATCAAATATCAATTTTTGCAATTAATAATAAAGCTATTTATTACAATTAATAAAGGCTTTTATTGCAATTAATAATTGCAATAATAATTTATAACTTTTAAACTTAAAAAAATTATTGAGTTTCTACTTTGGGGCTAGTACTTGGTGAAATGAAGGAGTTCACTGATTTTACACCATCCACAACTTAATGCCAAGAGACAACTCATAGGAATTTTACAGATGAGACCACTGAAGACAGTTTAGATCAGGATTCAGCAACCTACTGTCTTAGAGCCAAATCTGGCCTGATGCCTGTATTTTGTAGTCCAAGAAATAAAAGTGTTTACATTTAGATGATTAGGAAAAATTTTAATAATACTTTATGATACACGAAATAAAATTCAAATTTCAGTGTCTATAAATAAATTTCTGTTGGAACACAGCAAATTCATTGTTAAATGTATCTTTCTAAGGCTGTCTTCATGCTACCACAGCAGGGTTGAGTACCTGTGACAGACACTGTGTAGTCTACAAGGAATAAAGTATTTATTATTAGATCTTTACTGAAAAAGTGTGGCCACCCCTAATTTAGATTTCTTGTCCGAAGGTATGTGGCTAGTAAGGAGAAGGGTGGGATTCTAACCTGCAGCAAATTGATTATAAGTCTGTGTTTCCCATGGCTCCACATCAACACTGATTTTGAGTATCTTCTTTAAAGTTGCAAAAAATCTGAAACAATTTTCTAAAATAAAAGCTATCTCCTTTCAAAATTACTTATATGTCACAGAGCATGTTTGAGGAGGAGATTGTTGCAATATTAAACAAGTGATGAGAAAATCGCTCGTTTACACAAATGCTCATCATCCAGCGTCATGACCAAGCAGTGCTCCCTGGGAAGAGAGAGGGCAGCACCCATTCTAGACAAGGCTCCACAGCCTTGGCTCAGTGCTTGCATATCCTAGTTGCAATACTTCCTTCTTATTCTAGGAAAAAAGAATTCTTCCATTGAACATGGTGCACTGGAAGAATGTACACCATGTGGTAGCAAAGAGAGAAATGGATAGTGTCAATTTATGGGCTTTGTGAAAAAGAAGGAAAAGTCAGTTGCCAAAGGGCAATTCAATCTACTTATTTACTAGTGGGACAATCCCTCCTTTTTACTTTTAAAGGTGGACAAACAGCAAGAAAACTGCTGGCTCTATTTAATTCCCTTTCTATGAACATGGCGAAAGCATGAACTGTTAGGCCTGTGCTAGAACCCTTACTCTGCCCCAGTCAGCTGCAGGACCTCGGGAACTACTTACCTTTATTATAAATGTCCATTTAACATTTTGTAGCCTTCTTTGGCTTCTCTATAAAATGTAGATAAATAGCATACCTAATCAATACATTTGTGGTGATTAAATGGATAAAATTTTCTGATGTGCTACCTCATAGGTACTGATTCAAAGTGATGAGTTTTACTTACTATTATCTTTTAACATTAGAGAGAAGAAACTCTTGGGAGTTCTTCCTGAATTTTTTGTGGAGCTACTATGACATTGATAAAGGGAAAAATATAGTTCAACAAATGGAGCTGGAAAAATCAGTTATTCATTTGGAAAAAAATGAAAATGGATTTCCTACTTTTAACCATACACAAAAATGAAATCCAGATGGATTAAGAACTTAAATGTCAAAAGTAAAACTTTAAAACTTTTAGAATAAAATGTAAGGGAACAGCTTTATGACCTCAGGGTAGGGAAATATTTCTTAAACATGACACTAAAAGTGCCAAACATAACAAAAAAGAATTATTCATTTGATTATACTGATTTTTTAAAAAATATGTTCATCAAAAGACATCTTACACAAGGCAAAAGACAAGCTACAAACTGGGGGAAGATATTTGGAACACATAAAAGTGACAAAGGGTTAGTATCAAGCATATGCAAAAAACAACCACGCACACACAACAGAAACACATGTTCGAAGGAGTAAGAAAAAGGACAAACTACACAAGAGAAAAATGAACAAAAATCAAGAACAGGTATTCTGCATAAGAGGAAACACTAATGGTAACAAACATGAGAAGACATTCAAAGGCATTAATTAAGGAAGTGCAAATCAAGATCAAATAAAGTGCCATCTTAAACCCCTTTAGCTGTTGAAGACTAAGAAGTCTGACAATACCAAACGTTGGAAAGGATGTGGATCAGTGGACATTTTCACACATCACTAGAGAGAGTACATATCGTACAACCACATGGAAAACATTTTGGCACTATTTTGTGAAACTGAACATTAGCACACTCTATGAGCCAGGAATTCCATGCCTAGCAGAACACCCAGATATGTGTCTATCAAGAGACATTCCAAGAATGCTCATAGAAACCATGTCCTTAATTACCTTAGCTACCAAAACCTGGAAATAACCCAAATGCCTGTTCACGGAAATTAAGACACATACAATGGAATGTCATGAGCAGTGAAAATTAAAGAATGGCAGCTCATGCAACAACATAGATGCATCTCTGTAAAGTCACATTCAGTCAAAAAGAAAATATCAGAAGAGACATTCAGAATAATTCCCTGAAACATGTAAATGTAGACAACATATTATTTAGGCCAATTTGTGATGGGTTGGGGAAGAGCATGCACGTGAATGGGCAGGTCTTTGATGAGGTAGTGGTTCACAGGAATTTGATATATTATTAAATGAATGAATAAATGAAAGTAAATGAGTAAAAGAGGGCTATAATGGATCCAGGATTATAGTGTGATTGTGTGTGTCATTAGCCATTGATTATGATCAATTCAATACCGGACACTTGAGATCTGAAAAAAACAGAGAGAAAGAGAAAGAATGGACAGAAATGGTGAAGTTAAGGCTATTAATACCAGACAATGGGGACTATGCTTATGTACCAGTTCCATAAAGAGTCTCAGCTAAGTCTTAAGAATTCAATAAACATGCAAGAACCCATTATGCTTCAGGTACTTATTAAGGCATTAGCATCGGCCGGGTACGGTGGCTCATGCCTGTAATCTCGGCAATTTGGGAGGCTGAGGCAGGTGGATCACTTGAGGTCAGGAGATTGAGAGCAGCCTGGCCAACATGGTGAAACCCCATATCTACTAAAAATACAAAATTAGCCAGGCATGGTAGCGTATGCCTGTAGTACCAGCTACTTGGGAGGCTGAGGCAGGAGAATTGCTTGAACCCGGCAGGTGGAGGTTGCGGTGAGCTGAGATCACGCCATTGCACTCCATTTCCAAAAAAAAAAAAAAAAAAAAGCAAACTGACACAGAGAAAAGTTATCCACCTTCATGAAACTCTTTCCAGAGGAAAAAGACACTTGCAGAACAAAGAAACAACCAGAAAAGTATAAAAATAAATTTATGAATCAAATTAAAGTCCATATCGAAACAGAAACCAATAGTGAAGCTGATGGCTGATAGTTAGCACATTTCCCTTACTTCCCTCCAAATTTCTTTTTTATTAGAATTCGAAAGATCTAAATATCACATTTCCTGACACTTTCCTATCCTAGCTATTAATCAGGCAGCCCCTAAGAAAATATTTGCCCCCATGTTTGAACCTCTTACCTCAATTTTCAAGTCATTTCAAGTCAGAACAACTATTTTTTGCACCTGAGTTGCAAATTCCTAGGAACAGGAATTCATAACAAAAACACAATAGCCATAGGATTTTCTGGTTCATTACCCTTGGGTTGATCCATAAAAAATTTAAAGTGCAGACAAAGTTAAGAGATGAGCTGATGGACTGAACGCACTCGGCAGCATTGAAAAATGACCTCTCCGGTGCAAGCAACCCAATCCATCCATTTCTCAGTGTATACACTTCAACATTATTCATTCCACCTCCCCCTTCCCACCCTGTCTCCTCAAAAGAACTCTTCTGGATTACTACGGTGGGGCTTTCTTCCCCTAACCCCCATACCTGACCCCCCTGCCCCTGAATAAAGCAGAGTTGACTAAATGGTTCTTTTGCTCTAGGGAGAGACAATTATAAGCGACAGTCTGGGTAAGAGACCACCAACAAAACCCTCTACAGGAGAAAAAGATTTTTCCCTGGATAAGCAGATTCAATACCCAGGTGAACACTTAATTTCCCCTGAAAAGTGTGTGGAGGCATTAAAAGCAGCCTGCCTTTTACAGAGGGTGACCATATAATTTATTGTCTCAATTGGGATACCTTTGAGGGTGAGACAGGAGTCTATTAATAATTAAGCTGAGGCAGGTGACGGGAACCCGATCTGTGCGGGCAAAGCAGCATTTATGCTGCCATAGCCAATGCAAAGGAGGCTCTTTCCCCAGCTCCCACTTTGGAGCAGCCCACTAAGGCAAGAAGAAGATATCGAAAATGTGACTTAGAGTTCCACAGAATTTTATTGATTTTGTTTGACATTCAGTACTTAATTATTATTGTGATATTAGTTTGTCTTGAAAACAGCTTTTAAAAAAATGATATTTCTGTGTAATCAAAAATGTACAAATATGCACCAATTATTTTTAAGGCTGGAAAGGAATACACCCACGTGTCAATAGTGTTAACAATAGTGTTAGCTGTTGGATATGGGATTGTGAGTCATTTTAAAATTCTTTTTATGCTTTTTCTTTCAACTTAGCTACAAAGAAATGTATTATATTAATGATGAGGAAAAAATCTCACATTTTGTCTTCTACAGATGTTTTGGAAATCAAATTGTCTGAAATTAGCAGCTAGTGAGGACATACTAAGGATGTCTACATTCTTACAGTGTTTCATTGTAAGACAATTATAGGACAATGAGGCATTGATTCATCTCTGATGGAACCTTTCCCTTTCAATGTGTGGAAACTGTGAGTTCCTCTGTTTTGTGAGAATGCTGGTTCAGAACCATATAACACAGCTAGAGGACTAGACACTATTTTTGTGAGCATTTGCCACATAAAATCTGTGCAAGTTCTCATTTCCTCTGGCATAAATATACATAGCACTATATAGAATTTTCCCTAAGAGTTCAGTAACTGAATGTCCCTTGTTGATCTTCTCAGCACGTCACGTCATATGGCCATGAGAAGTCTCCACCAGAACAGCTTTCTTAGCAGAGCCCCGAAGAGCTGAGCACGGACACTCACACAGGCCCCGCCTGCAAGCAGAGTGGTTAAAATCACCCGTGGCCTTGTACAAGTGAAAGCATTGCCTGGCAGCAGGCTGTCAGATAGGATGGAACATTCTTAAATCTAAAGGAAGATATTTTATCTGACCTTAAAATTGATGCTTTTCATTGAAATGATTTGAAAATACTACTTTCCCTTGAGCGAAAGCTAAAACGGGACAATGGATGATGTGGTTTTCCTGTGTGTATTTTTAAGATGCCCGTCTGGAGGGATGCACCGTTATAGCCCTCTCCCTGCCAGGCTGCGCTGGGCGGGAACGGTGCAGGACAGGCGTCAGGGCCACAGTGCCCCAGGCTCATGCAGCGTTCCTCGGAGTGGGGCCCTATTTTTGTGCTCCAGAAAATGGCTTGAGAAGATCCTGTGGGGCCACTAGAGTAAGTGCAGACCCTCCCCAAAGATTAGATCATCTAAAATAACAGAAGCTACTCTGTGGTAGAAATCAGTTTTTCCAGGGTTAAAACCATTTTAAGTTTTGAATGCATGTCAAAGCGTAAGATACTGGACATTTAAAATCTGATTTTCTCTGAATATTCTCAATAAACTGCTTGTGCTGCCTTTGTTCAGTAGGGCCTCCTCTTATCTGAGTTTCTAAAGAATTCAAACTGCTACCACAGAATTTGCTCACAAATTCAAATATAAGTTATAATAATAAATCTCTTTTCACTATAATAATCAAGCATAAGCACAATAGCTACATCACAGTTTAAACAGAAAAGCAGCTGGAAAAAATGTATTCTGAGGAAATGGAGCACCGGGAGGTGTCAGGCTAGGAGCCCCAAGCACGACCATCTCTTTATAGGCAATAATTCCCTCTCCAAATTCCAAATTCCCCTGAGAGAAATATGGATCTGACTAGTGAAATACGATGGAATCACTGTTTCCATTTTTCTCACTTCACATGCTTTGCCACAGAAGCACGTTTGCATTAATTGATCTGACTTTCAAAAAAATCAAACATGCAAAAACATCAAATTGAAATAAAAATTAAGTATGAGTTTAGTTTTTAAAAATATCCGTCAATCACATCAGAGCATGCAAAGCCCACCTCTTGCTTCTCAGAGGATAAAGATGAGGTGAGGAGTGCCCTTGTTCTGTCTGCCCAATGGTACCTGTTGTAAATGCTAAGGACAGAAGGCGACAAGAACAAGGGTCCTCTGCCTCCTGCCCTACACACTAGAGCCTCTACCCTGTGGAGTCTCTTAGTTTGAGGCAATATCAGGACTAAAACACCATTGACAGATGACCCTGACTCGCACAGTGACAGCAGGCGCATCACAATTGTCAGAGCTCCATCTGTGGCTGCTGAACCTAGTAATGTTTCCTTTGAAACAGAAAAAGTTGGACATGTCAGAGGCTGGGAGGCTTAAAGTAAAGTGTGGTAGGTGGTCTGTCTGATGAACTAGAACAGATGCCTCTTTTATTTCCACCCTAATTGTATCAATCCTTCTTGGTGGGAGATTTAACACTTAAAAACAATCTTTTGGAGGGAATAGTGTCACATTCCTCTTTTTTTCCCACCTTAACTCCCAAGTGTCTTAGATTCAAAGTCTGGTTTACAAATGGGAAATTCCTAGATGTGCTTCCCCTCCCCTTTGGAGCCCTGGGTTCAATGCGTTCTTAACTTTTGCACCAGCATTTGTTCTGTACCTATTGTGCTCCCATTATAAGACAAGCAGAGAAAGTAGGTTTGGTCATTTGCATCTCTTTATTGCACGAGTAAGCTTTATAAAAAGCTGAAAGTGAGAGTAGGCAAGTAAGCATGTCATGATGTTATCTTTGGGGCAATGAGTTATGAAGCACTAAAATATTTTTCTTTTTGTTTTCTATTAAATCAAATTTGGTTTATTTTAAGTAGGTATCTTTCTAATGTTGGCAGAGCCCCGAAATTGCACACAGTGTGGCCTGACCAGACTTATATCAGATTAGTAGGAGATCTGGAGCCACTAAAATAATTAAAAAATATATTTTTTTCCAAAGGAATAATTTAAAAAAACACACAAAATAAGAAAACAACAACTTAGCGTATACCTCTTCTGCTGTCAAGATGGTTAAACACAAAACAAAATAAAGCAAAGACACGAAAAATATATATTTTTAAAATTTCATTCTGACTTTTTCAGCTTAGTTTTTGAAGCTCTCTTCCTCTGTTGCTTCTTTCAATGATTTCACCCTAAGTTATCTTTTACTCCAATACATAAACCTCTTGTTTTACTCAGGTAAATGTGTGCCTACTCTATATTCTGAGTTTGTTTATGTCTCTATTAGGACTGTTTCCTCTGCTGGTTCTGCCTATCCCTGCAAACTTTATCCTTTGTTCCATGAGCACACGTATCCTCACTTATCGTCAATGTCAGTTCAAAGCTACCTGCCCCCAAGACCAGGCTTTGATAAGTTGCTCTTTCTCCTCTATGTATTTTCCCTACCTAGTTGATTGTCACTCAAACGTTACTGCAATCTTATATTATCTAATTTTCTCGTAAGTGCGTATTTTGCTTCCTTGAGTAAAACAGATCATCTTCAAGGGCAGTAGATTATACTTTCTGCAAGGGCAGAAACTCTTCTTCTCTTGCCTCTTGTAAGGACCCTTATAAGGTCCACCCAAATCGTCCAGGATAACCTTTCCATTCCAAGATATTTAACTTACTCATATCTGCAAAGTCCCTTTCACCATGTAAGTTAAAATAGTCACGAGTTTTGGGGAATTGTACATGAACATCTTTGGGGAGGAGGCATTATCCTGTCCACGATGAATTGCTTTGGCTAATGGTATATCAGCAAATGTAATCCAAGCGAACACTGGAAAAGCACTCAAGCATTGAGTCTTGTCTTCTGGGAATCATGCTGCTACCATATACAAAATCTGCTGGAGAGATGATTTGGAGAGGAACTGGAGTGTCACATGATCTTAGCAAAGTGCCAGACATATGAGTGAGGCTATCTTGAATCATCCAGCCCTAGTCAAGTTGTCCAATGACTACAGCCACCTGAGGAATCTCAGGAGAGACCATCAGGAGAACTGCCCAGTCCAGTTAAGTCAGGCTCAAATGGAGGAATCTTAGATAAATCAATCATTATAATTTTGAAATACTATGTTTGGAGTTAATTGTTAAGCAGTAACATATAACTTCTGATTTAAACAAAATTGTGATGAGCAATAGTGCATGTACATCTTTGGGGAACATATGAACTCTATGATAGCACTCTTAAAGATAAGAGGAAACCCAAACGACAAGTTTCCAGTGATAAAATTTCAAGCAGCTCAGTGGGTGGAAATAACTTTCTTCTGTTGAGTACTTGAGTCATCCTCAAGTCCAACTGAACTGCTAGCAATACAATCTAGTGGAAAAGAGAACATTAACTTTGGCATTAGCAGACTCTTATTTGAATCCTTACCCTTTTCTGAATAATTCACTACTGAACAAGTTTCCTAACATCTTTAAGCCTTCATTTTTTCATCAGGAAAATGGAGATAAAATAAAATAAAATAAAATAGAGAATCGGTTGTTCCTCTATTTTTGTGGTTGTTATTACAAATCAGTAAAATCAGCCACTATGGAAAGCAGTCTGATGATTTCTCAAAGAACATCAAACAGAGCTACCATTTGACCCAGCAATTCCATTGCTGTGTATATATTCGAAAGAAAATAAATCATTCTACCAAAGATACATTGACTTGTATGTTCATTGCTGCACTATTCACAGTAGTAAAGATAAGGAATCAACCCAGGTGGCCATCAATGTTAGACTGGATAAAGAAAATGTGGTACACATACACCATGAAATACTATGCAACCATGAAAAAGAATGAAACAATATCTTTTGCAGCAGCATGGATGGAGGTGGAGGTCAAAAACCTCAGCAAACTAACTCAGGAACAGAAAATCAAATACTGCATGTTCTCACTTATAAGTGGGAGCTAAATATTGAACACATATGAACATAAATATGGAAACAACAGACACTGTGGACTGCTAGAGGGTGGAGAGGAGGGTTAAAAAACTACTGATTGGGTACTATGCTCACTACCAGGATGACAAGATTCATACCTTAAACCTCAGCATCATGCAATATTCCCATGTAACAAATCTGTGCATGTACCCCCTGTATCTAAAATAAAAATTGAAATTTAAAAAATAAATAAATAAAATTAAAAAGTGCTTTTGAAACTGCAGAATGCTGAGTCATGGGAGCGCTTCCTTGGGTTGTCACTAGGTGTGTTGATGCGCCAGAAAGAGGATGGAATTTGTTGGATAGCACTGAGTACAAATTCTGATATGACCATGGCCACTTGCTTCCTCTCTCTGAACCTTGGTTTTCTCTTCCATAAAATCTTTTGGGTTTTCTACTTTTATGAGTAGTTTTGAGCACTGCATTAGATGCCATATGTTAAACCCCTAAGGACGTGGGACTTGATGAATTTCTCCTCCTCTCTTCTTATTCACTAAGCTCCCCAACAAACCACACTGACCATTGATACAGCTGTGTTAACTGTATGTATTTTTAACCACATTTACTAAGAGTTAAGAATAGTAGATATACTCACTGCTTAATACTTGCCAGAACGCTCTGCTAAATAATTTCTATTTCTTATACCCTTCTACCCTGATACTATGGAGGCTGAATAAGGGCCACAGGATTGAAGAGACAGGGAATGAACAGTAAAATATCTAGAAACGGGAGGTGAGCCCTAAAATAATGAGAAAGCATGCAGGAGTTAGGAATTTCTGGTCATCAGTAAAAAACAAGTGACCTAATAATTCCAACATCGATAATATCAAAGATATCTATGATGATAGGTAAAGTAAATAACACGTGCAGAGCTCCTGTTGCCCAGGATAGGAATGGTTAGGAACTCATTCAAAGATTCAAGTCAGGCTGGGCGTGGTGGCTCATGCCTGTAATCCCAGCACTTTGGGAGGCTGCGGCAGGTGAATCACTTGAGGTCAGGAGTTCAAGACCAGCCTGCCCAACATGGTGAAACCCCGTCTCTACTAAAAATACAAAAATTAGCCAGGTGTGGTGGCGGGCGCCTGTAATCCCAGCTACTTGGGAGGCTGAGGCAGGAGAATCGCTTGAATCCGAGAGGCAGAGGTTGCCGTGAGCCGACATCATGCCACTGCACTCCAGCCTGGGCAACAGAGCGAGACTCCATCTCAAAAAAAAAAAAAAAAAAAAAAAGATTCAAGTCCATTGAGTGATTTGGGATTTGCATTTATGTACAATGCATACATTAAATAAGTAGCTAATATAAATCCAATGGCATCTCTAGCCCCACCTCCTTCAGGAAGTTTGCCTGAATGACCCAGCTTTTACTCATCTTTCTTGCACTGTGAGCTCCATATATAATGTAGCTTCTGTCTCAATTGATTTAGTAATAATTTTATTTTAGCACTTAATTACACTTACAAATAATACACTTAATTATACTTGTAAATTATTCACAATTGTTTCACACATGTGACTCTTATCTTTCACTTGGATTATAATATCCTCGAGGAAGAAATCTAGGCCTTACCTGTTTTTATACTTTTTCTTTAGCCTCTCCAAACCCAACTAGTTTGGAAAAATAACAAAATATCGTAGAAGTGAATGAACAGGTGTCATAGTAATGGCAAGGCCATGTTTTACAATCATTCTGAAGGCCTGCTTTGTGATTTTTTTAGTGGTAAGGCAAATGGGGTGGGTCAAGTTTTCTGAATAACTTTTAACCCTACCAAAGAGTTCATTGCATGCAGAAGTTGATGAACTAACGATGACCATTTTGACTTAGATGTGCATACTCCTGAAGTTCTCTTTTGAATGGATTTCTCACCATAGATTTTGAAGCTCTTACTTAATCAGTATAAATTACCCACTGGGATTTAGTTCAAAAATTTATGACAGAATCAGAATAAAAACACAACATCTAGTAGAATACTGTTTTTGTGGTCCATCTCATAATAATACTCCATATGTGGGCAATATTTTAGTGAATTACAAGGCATTCCTTGAGTGCCCTATATGATTAACCTAAATGAGGAAGAAATCTTTATTGCAGAATTGTATTTTATGTATGGGATATAGATGTCTATATGGGATATAGAGAATACATATGTCCTCTGTGTAGATATACCCTCTGACAATTTGAAAAATAAGAAAATGCTTACATCATGGTTTTTTTTTTTTTTTTTTTTTTTTTTTGGTAAACATAGTGTCAACTTTATGACACTTGTATCAGATTCTACTGGAATGCATATTTTGAAACTCAGATTCCTGACTCCAGACCAGATCTACTGATTCAGAATCTCTGGACACGTGCCAAGGAATCTGTATTTTAAACAAGCTTCTCAGGGATTTTTATGGATCCTAACATTTGAAGCCATTGTTTTGTTTTTAATCATAGCTTGATTTCCTAGGAATCTATGTGCATTTATCCTCCCTCCTCCTCCTATTTGGCCCATAGCCTCTTCAATCCACTCACTAAAGCTTGTTTTTTGTTTTGTTTTGGTTTGATTCTTCTAATACATGATGTTCTGCGGGAACTTTCTGCCTTAGGGTGGTAGTTCTCAAACTCAGCTTGCATTGTCAGAATCATCACTGCAACTTAATAAACAATGCCCAGGCCCTATCCCAGATCACAGATTCGCATTCATGAGGACTCAGCCTGGGGTAGACATTTGCTTCAAAAGCTTAGGCGTTGACTCAGAAGCCAGAGGAGAAGGAACACCACCTTTAGAACAAGCCCACCTTCACATGAAAGACCACCATTGTCTTTCAGTTGTGTGAAGCCCCTTATGGTGTGCACAAACACCTTTGGTGGCAGTGTCTCTCTGACTCTGCTGGCTGGCAACCCTGCTTGGTTGGCAGTCCCATGTATGCACGTGTCTGGGTGTCTGGATGCCTGGCCTCTACCTGCCTCACCCAACATGGGCTCATGCTACAAGTCTGCAGCAAGTCAGTGTCTTAAAAGACTCTTTCCTCTTGCACACCTAAGCTGACGGCCATTCTTCTTGGAGCCTCTGATGGCCAGTCCAGGTGCTGTGCTTCTGCTAAACCATCAGAGGGAATTATAAAATTTTTCAGCTCATTCAAAAGATAATTTATTTCTGGGAACACTCTAGATTCACCACAAAGCATTGTATTCCCAGCTCTATTTCTCTGCTCAGTAGGAGGACAGGGCAGAAGCTCATAAGCTTCCCTTGCCAAAAGCAATCATTTATATTCCAAATTGGCCCTCCTGGGTGGAGCAGGGCGAACACCATCACTCCTTCTAAACATTATCCAAATGCAGATATCAAAAGGCACTTGGTATATTCTCTAAATCTCTATCAGATGACCTCCTCAGTATGCCAGGAGACATCTGTAAATCCAGCTTTAGGAATAGCCATACAAATCTGATAGCATGCCTTGGTAAATAATGCAAATTAAATGTCAGCACTAAGCCAGATTTCAATGGTGAGGTTCCAGTGAAAACATTTTCATATCCAGACAAGCCAAGGACATGGGCAGGTGGTCAGTGTGTACATATGAATTACAACCACTTTGGTAAGTTTAACACCACTGCTCTCTATTTTGACTTTGGGAGCTGGCAAATGATATAGCTAAAGGTTTTAGAGAGAACAAAAGGCATGGTCCCTATTCAGAGACCTCCCATATTTTGAATTTTTGCTGGCTTAGGTCAGTCCATGAACTATAGTGCTGTTTTAAAGTGTAATCATAACCACAAAGGTACACACTGGAATTCTTACATTACTTGGCATTTGGTGATTAAAGTTGACATTCGTTGGGCTGAGCTGGAGTTTTAGAATTGATAGACCTCAACTAATCCCAGCAATAAAAATGGTCACAAATGAATGCTGTGACAGGTTTTGAAACAAGAAAAATCATCACTGAGCTCACTAGAAAAGATTAAGAGACTGTCAAGTTAAAAAGTTATTGGCCCCATTTACACTTGTGTTGGGTAGTGAATGCTGTTTTATCCATTTGTACTTGCTCCGTCGCCTCTTTTACATTTCTTGTTATAATAATTTCCAAAGTCATAAACAAAGAAAATAAGACATCATCTCAGATAAAATGGCACAAGATTTAATACAAGTAAAAAACATTAGCTATGGAACAACCTGGCCTCAGAGAACAAAGAGGTTTAAAATTCATCTTACTCTACAGTGTTAGAATGCTTTATATTAAATATAGATTTTTCTCTTGATTATATTGTTACACATTCCACTGTTCCCATGCCATCAGCCTTGAGGACTTTATTATTTATGTAATTGCAAGACCTGATGCAGAGTGAATGCATCTGATCTCAATGAATGGCATAGGATCTAAAAACTTATCAGTAGATTTCAGGGGAGAGAAAAAGACCATTTTAATTCTTTTGCAAGACTATTGATTAGTAACAGATGTTGCTCTTCTGATTGAATTATTTTTGATTCATTTTTTCAAATAAAAATATATATCTGTCAAAGTATTTTAAATCATCTAGAGATAGAGGTTATTTAAACAAGATTCCTTTATTTCTCTTTTCAGGGAGAGTCTCTATCTTCAAGTGCTCTGGGTTATATGGGTACATAATTTAGAGTGACATATGCTTGAATATATAGTAGTGCCAGCTTTATGGGTGGGGGTGTCCCTAGTGGAAAGAGGAAGCTGTTAGGTCTATTCTGGTGTTAAGGACCTTTGAAGAGCAGGATGAGCCTTGTGAAGAATGTTGTGTAATGGAGTCTTCGACGAAAAGTCTCCTTCCTAGACTTAATGAAGAATTCAGAAGTTCAATCAGCAGGCCTTCCGGAGTGCAAATGTTCTTCTCAGAGCAATAAATCTTTCTGAGAAAAAGTCTCTTTAGACTTAGTTTATCTCTAGCTGCCTAATGCTCTACTCTCTTGAATAGGAGAGCTAGCCTCAAAAGAGGAAGATGAAGCTAGATTTCCAGGTATGTGCCCCATGAATCTTCCAGTGGATTTGGATTTCATCTCCAAAAGAATTAACAAGCAGTTTTCCTCTCGTTTTCAGAATTTAGGTAATCCATTCTTTATACACGCTCAAATTTCAGCGTGTATACAGGGAAGGTGAGTAGAGGAAAAAAACCTAGAAGATGAGCATCAAATTCCAAATAAGGAATTTGAAAATAATACAAATAAATTAAAAATAAAAATACCTTTTCTTTGACTCGATGACAAAGACTAGAAAGTGGTAACTCATTGGAAAGATGAGACCTTCTGAATTTCACAAAGCAACTAAGTAATAAAAATATAAAAATGATGACATATTAGATAAAATTGGAATTCCTGGCTTCTCTTAAGAAATAAAATACGACACTTTGACTCTGGGCCAATATTCCCACCTGGCACCATTTCTGAGGGCCCAGTAGATATCCATCTTCAGATAGAGCTGTGTCCTCCTCTTTGCCATTCTTGCTCCACATTTTCTCCTTAAACTCAGCTTCCCTTTTGTAAATTACACCCCTACTCCTTCTAGACAGTGGAGTTAAATCCTCCTATTTGAAGGCATAGTTCTTTCCTCCCATTTGAGGCAAAATCCCCATTGAGTTTATTCAAAACAAAGCTACTTGGCCTTTAAACTTTGAATTTCTAGTTCAGAACCTAGGTATACTATTTAGATTTACCCCCAAATCTGAGTGTTTTTTTTTTTTTTTTTTTTTTTGAGATGGAGTCTTGCTGTTTTGCCCAGGCTAGAGTGCAATGTCACCATCTCTGTTCACTGCAACCTCCACCTCCCAGACTCAAGGGATTCTCCTGCCTCAGCTTCCTGAGTAGCTGGGATTGCAGGCACCCACCACCACACCTGGCTAATTTTTGTATTTTTAGTAGAGACAGGGTTTCACCATGTCTGGTTTCACCAGGTCAGGCTGGTCTCGAATTCCTGATCTAAAATGATCCGCCTGCCTCGGCCTCCCAAAGTGCTTGGATTACAGGCATGAGCCACCACGCCTGGTCTTCTGAGTTTTTGAATAGCAGTCTTGGTGGCCTGGAATTGACAGGTGTATGTGTTGTTGGGGGAAGGATGCTGTTGACAATAGGGCAGGGTCCTATGCAGTCCCTGGATTCAATATTGCAGCAACTCTGCTTAGAAAATGAGTGATATAATCCATGAAAATATAATCACATTTTAATAAAAAGTGAACTTTTACAATTTATTACTGTATGGATTTCTAGTATGTGTCACTGTGAGCAAGTGTAGAAAAGCTGATTTGGGGAAAAGAAAATGAATGAATGAACAGGCGGAGATTTCCTGACTTCTAGTCTGCATTTTCCATTAATAAGACAAGTTGGCCTCAAAATAGTACCCATAAACTTTTTAAATGAAATTGAGAAAATGCGTCAAGTGAAAATGCAGCATTGAAACTGGAAAAAAGAGGCAACTAAACACCTACACCCAGGAATGTCCTCGAAGAGCCACCCCTCTGGGGCTTCTGTGGCCCTCTCTGAGGCTGGCTCATGACTCTTTCTTGAGAGGCGTCCAGCAGTTCTATCTAGGATGATTGGCTGACACTTTTCCTATTTAAAAGTAATAATTTAGTCAAGATGAGATAATGACTCATTTCTTAAGGGCCACATCAGGTGAGAGAACAGAAAATATCATATGTAATATGTATAAGTCTATATAAATTGCTTGAGTTGGTGAACGAGCTAGGTAAGCAAATAGGAATTTTCAAGTTGACTCATACAAGCCCAAAGCTGTCGCTGTAATCAAAACACGCAATAGAGGGCAATTGTGTCTGGCGTCATGGAGAAACCTAGCAATGTAGATGGTACACAAAATCTAACATAGATAAGGACAGTGACTGACTGCATTTCCCATCTACAGGTCAGATCAAACACTCCAGAGAGCCAAAGATTTATCTTGTGCAGAAAAATGTAAGGTGAATTGCCAACTTGGACAGGTTTTTGTGGATCCATGGAGGCTTGGCATTGATTCTCTCTTGACTATAATCAGACTCCTGGTGTATTTCAGGCATTTGTGGTTCTCCCCAGTCATACTGATCCAAGTCTGGCTGAAGATAATTGGACATCGGCCTTCAATACAGTGCACATAGTGCAGACTGACAGGCTGGAAATGGTCCTTATGGTCACTCTTTTTATAGTTAACGGTGCTGACAAATGTAACATTTCTCTCCTTCTCAAACATATTCATATGATAGCATCTCCAGGTATTCAACTCTTTCTTTGGATTCTGTCCTGAAGCAAGAATAGTGTTGGGTTGAATGTTGGGATTTTAAGAATGTTAAAATGATCACCACTATAGGTTGAATAGCAACATCCAAGAAATGTCTCCAAGCAGAGCTGAGACAAAGCTAACTCTCAGTGGCCTTGAAATTTAATACAAGGGAAGAAAATCCTTCCCAAGTGTCACGTGAGACAAATACCATAACATTGGGACTGCAGGTAAGTGTTTCAAAAACTCTCAATGAGTTTTCAAGAGGAAAAGGGATAGAAAACATAGATAGAGGGGAGCATGGATTATGAACATAAACAAGCATGAGGGACATAAAATCAAAGCCTTGGTCAGTTCAACCTCAAGTTCACAGAAACTGAGGCCGGATGAAGGCTCCAGGCCATCTGAGATGATGAGCAAACTTAAAGATACATTTGCCTCAAAAACAGAGTTCCTTAAAAATACTCTTTGAGGGGAATGATTCAGAGATTTGACAGCTGGTTGTGGAGATGAGACATGGGTTTCAGTTCCTGTGTTTTGGAAGAAAGAAATGACAGGAAGAGAAAGAGTGGAGTGGTGATATATTTAAAACCCAACCTTACAGAGTGTGTGCTAGGAAAGACTCTCATATTCTCAGAGTGACAGACTCCTCAGAAGAGTGGAGATCAAAGAAAATCTCTGTTCTCTGCTCTCAGATGGAAGATATCTCATTTAGTTATGGCATTTTCAAGACCAATCAACAATAAAAATTGTTTTAAAACTAATTCAAAACTTAAAATGACTTATAAAAATATGCTACAGTGGCAAGAGACCTCGTTTGGGTCACAGGATATGACCACAGCCCTGGCCAAGACTGTACTTGATGTGTGTGTGTGGCTTTGTGCACACAACTTTGCCTGTTGAGCTTCAGTCTCTTAATTGAACAGTTACATCTGCCTTAAAAGACAGCTAAGGTCAGATAAAGGAACCATGTGTGAACATAAGTTCTGAAGTTCTAAGCACATGGAAAGTACTATCATAATAATTTGTAATTGTTACATCATATATCAGAAAAAATTACCCTTTTCTTTGATGTCACTTCTGCTCAATTAAAGAGACAGGAGACGACACACTCTGGTGTAAGCACAAAAGGCAGGATGAATGAGCACCTAAGGTTGCTGTATTAGATGATTCTCACATTGCTATAAAGAAATACCAGAGACTGACTAATTTATAAAGAAAAGAGGTTTAATTGGCTCATGGTTCTGCAGGCTTTATGGGAACCATGATGCTGGCATCTGCTGAGCTTCCGGGGAGGCCTCAGGAAGCTTACAATCATGGCAGAAGGCAAAGGGGGAGAAGGCATGCCACATGGCCAGAGCAGGGGCAAGAGAGGGAGAGAGAGAGAGAGAGAATAGGGGGAGGTGCCACATACTTTTAAACACTGAGATCTCACAAGAACTCACTCACTGTCTCCACTATTGCGAGGACAGCACCAAGAAGATGGTGCTAAACCATTCATGAGAAACTCACTCCATGATTCAATCACCTCCCATGGGGCCCCACCTCCAATACTGGGTATTACAATTCAACATGAGATTTGCAGGGGACATCCAAACCTGATCAGGTGCCCTGTCTCCTCACTAACTCAACCCCCCTTTTCCTTTTACTGTCACTCAGTTGGTTTCTCTGGGCCATTCTCTTTGGTAAAAGGGAATTGAAGATCACACCAGGAAGAGACTGTAGTAACAGGAACTAAGTGAACGCATGACATGTAAAGTAAAGCAAAGGAGGTATTTCAGACAGAATTTGTTAGGACCTAAGGTGGAAAAGCTGAAATAGGACGAGAGCCTCTCTAAGATGGCACGTATATGGCTTACTTACTAAACTCTATCTTTAATTCCTGAAGTGCTCCATTAGAAGTCCTGGATTTAAAAGAAAAGAAATAGCTCACTAGCCCTGAACATTATGCATGGTATTATATTAGCTAATTCCTCAAAATTAAAGATTACATTCCAACTTACTTTTCAGATAATAATTATACCTCTGTCATTTTGATTGGTTTACATGATTGTCAAGTGAAATAAGTCATTTAAGTTAATTAAATATCCATTTCTACTTCATCATGCATTTTTATCAATTAAAGGCATTGTAGTTAAATCTCCACAAATACACAACTGTTGGATTCCATAACAAGGTTCAGTTATGATTTTCATGTATTGCTTGCATTTCAGTCTTCCTCACTAAATTGAGAGTACTCCAAAAGAAAAAAAAAATTGTATTTCCAAAATCCAAGATGGTAGCTAAAATAACGTAATACTTAATGAATATTTGATAAATGAATGAATGACTCACTGAACAAATCCACCTTCTGTAATCAAACTTAATGTCTTACTATGATTGTCCATATAGAAGAAAACACCTTAAGTTTCTAAATGCAAAATTTCATATAGTTTTATGCCTTCACAAGTATTGTTTGAAAACAATATTTGAAAATAAGGTTTTTAAAACTTTTATTAATCTTTTACTTGAAATTAGGATTTCTCAACTGGGAAGCCATGATGAGGAGCAGGATAATAATTTTTTTCGAGATCATATCCTACTTTTTAGAATCACTGCAAGAGCAAGCCACTCTTACAAATGGCAGTTTGTAGTACCTAAGTACTGAGAACTTGAAGTACTCAAGTGTCTTCAAGGGGAAGAAAGGTTGACAACAAATGTTTTAATAGAAATCAAGCTGTAAATGTTGTAGACGTGGTATAGTTATGCTTAACATCTTAATGTTGTAACTGCACACTAAGATCTATCATTACCTAATGGGTACATAAGGTCTCTTTCTTGGAAGAAAAAAAAAAGGAAATATGTAGATCTTTTTGTTAATGTGATTGCCTTTTTTTTTTTTTTTTTCTTTTTTATTATACTTTAGGGTTTTAGGGTACATGTGCACAATGTGACAATGTGCAGGTTTGTTACATATGTATCCATGTGCCATGTTGATTTCCTGCACCCATTAACTCGTCCTTTAGCATTAGGTGTATCTCCTAATGCTGTCCCTCCCCCCTCCCCTCACCCCACAACAGTCCCCCGAGTGTGATGTTCCCCTTCCTGTGTCCATGAGTTCTCATTGTTCAATTCCCACCTATGAGTGAGAACATGCGGTGTTTGGTTTTTTGTCCTTGCGATAGTTTACTGAGAATGATGTTTTCCAGTTTCATCCATGTCCCTACAAAGGACACGAACTCATCATTTTTTATGGCTGCATAGTATTCCATGGTGTATATGTGCCACATTTTCTTAATCCAGTCTATCGTTGTTGGACATTTGGGTTGGTTCCAACTCTTTGCTATTGTGAATAGTGCTGCAATAAACATACGTGTGCATGTGTCTTTATAGCAGCATGATTTATAGTCCTTTGGGTATATACCCAGTAATGGGATGGCTGGGTCAAATGGTATTTCTAGTTCGAGATCCCTGAGGAATCGCCACACTGACTTCCACAATGGTTGAACTAGTTTACAGTCCCACCAACAGTGTAAAAGTGTTCCTATTTCTCCACATCCTCTCCAGCACCTGTTGTTTCCTGATTTTTTAATGATGGCCATTCTAACTGGTGTGAGATGGTATCTCACTGTGGTTTTGATTTGCATTTCTCTGATGGCCAGTGATGATGAGCATTTCTTCATGTGTTTTTCGGCTGCATAAATGTCTTCTTTTGTGAAGTGTCTGTTCATGTCCTCTGCCCACTTTTTGATGGGGTTGTTTGTTTTTTTCTTGTAAATTTGTTTGAGTTCATTGTAGATTCTGGATATTAGCCCTTTGTCAGATGAGTAGGTTGCAAAAATTTTCTCCCATTCTGTAGGTTGCCTGTTCACTCTGATGATAGTTTCTTTTGCTGTGCAGAAGCTCTTTAGTTTAATGAGATCCCATTTGTCGATTTTGGCTTTTGTTGCCATTGCTTTTGGTGTTTTAGACATGAAGTCCTTGCCCACGCCTATGTCCTGAATGGTATTGCCTAGGTTTTCTTGTAGGATTTTAATTTTAAAATAATTGTCAATTCGTATGGACTTGACAACAATCGTATAATATCAAAACCAGGAAACTGGCATTGATACAATCCACAGATATTATTCAGATGTTACCATTCATAAATGCACCCAAATGTGTGTGTGTGTGGTTCCATTTACTTTTATGGCACTTGTAGATTTGTGTAAATACTACCACAGTCAAGATAAGGAACTGTTCCATTACTACTAAGTTCCCCAGTGCTACCCTCTCTCTACCTGGAACCACTAATCTGTTTTCTGTATCTGTAGTTTTGTCATTTAAATAATTTTATATAAATGCAATCATGCAATATGTATCCTTTTGCAATTTGCATTTTTTACTCAGTTTAAATTTCTTTGAAATCCATCCAAATTGTTATGTGTACCAATAGTTTATTTATTTTTATTGCTAAGTAGTTTAGACCACAGTTGTTTAACCATTCGTGTTAATTAAAGACGTTTGTTGGTTTGTGTTTTAGATTTTGGCTATTAGAAATATAGCTACTGTAGGCTGGGCGCAGTGGCTCACGCCTGTAATCCCAGCACTTTGGAAGGCCGAGGCGGGCAGATCACGAGGTCAGGAGATGGAGACCATCCTGGCTAACATGGAGAAACCCTGTCTCTACTAAAATACAAAAAAAGTTAGCCGGGCGTGGTGGCGGGCGCCTGTAGTCCCAGCTACATGGGAGGCTGAGGCAGGAGACTGGCATGAACCTGGGAGGCAGAGCTTGCAGTGAGCCGAGATCGCGCCACTGTACTCCAGCCTGGGCAACAGAGCGAGACTCTGTCTCAAAAAAAAAAAAAAAAAAAAAGAAAAAAGAAATATAGCTACCCTAACAAACAAGAAAATGCTGAACTATTATCTAGAGAAGCTGTACCATTTCACTTTCCCACCAGCGATGGTGTAAGAGATCAAGTTCTTCATATCTTTCCAGCATTTGTTGCTATCACTATCACTATTTTTAATTTTAGCCATTTTGATAGGTAATTGATAAGTATACTGCTATCTGATTGTGGTTTTGGATTGCATTTCCCTAATGACTAATGATGTCAAATATCTTTTTATTTGCTTACTTGCCATCTGTATATTATCTCTGGTAAAACTTCTCTTCATGTCTTTCATCCATTTCTACTTGGGCTATTTGTTTAATGTTGAGTTTCGAGAACTCTTTACATATTTTAGGGGTAAGTTCTTTGTCAGCTCTATGGTTTACAAATATTTTCTCCTAATCTGTAGTTTATATTTTGTCTTAACGAGGTCTTTCATAGAAAAAAATTTTTAGTTTGGTAGAACTTCAATTTTTCATTTTTTGTCTTTTATGTTCTTGCTTGGGATCACTGGGCATTTTTCAGTTGGAAACAATCACAGTTTTTCACACTGGCAAAACTACAGATGTTACAGACTTTAATTTTCACTTTGCCCTTCTTCCAGTAAAAATGAAACATGTAGAAATTATGATTGCATGCAGCACTATGGTTTTTGCTATTTGGTTAAATGAGAAATGGGTCTGGTTTCTGGTTTTAGAGAGAAGATCAAAAGCTAAAGAAATGTGACATATGAAGGCTGTACAGGATCTGTGGGAAGAAATCTTCCACAGCTCTGTATTCATTCTGGAAAGATTTGATTCTAGATTAAAAGGTTTATAGTGAGCTAATCATATTTAAAGCAAAAAATATGAAAACTAGAATTGTACTAAGTAGTGATTAATGATTCATGAGAAATCTAAATTATTTCATTCTACCAGTACATGCATTTTTCTTTCTTTTTTTATTATACTTTAAGTTCTAGGGTACATGTGCACAACATGCAGGTTTGTTACATATGTATACATGTGCCATATTGGTGTGCTGCACCCATTAGGTCTATTTTGGCTTTTGTTGTAATTGCTTTTGGTGTTTTAGACATGAAGTCCTTGCCCATGCCTATATCCTGAATGGTATTGCCTAGGTTTTCTTCTAGGGTTTTTATGGTTTTAGGTCTAACATTTACCTCATCATTTACATTAGGTATATCTCTTAATGCTATCCCTCCCCCTCCCCCCACCCCATGACAGGCCCAGGTGTGTGATGTTCCCCTTCCTGTGTCCAAGTGTTCTCATTGTTCAATTCCCATCTATGAGTGAGAACATGCGGTGTTTGGTTTTTTGTCTTTGCAATAGTTTACTGAGAATGATGGTTTCCAGCTTCATCCATGTCCCTACAAAGGACATAAACTCATCCTCTTTTATGGCTGCATAGTATTCCATGGTGTATATGTGCCACATTTTCTTAATCCAGTCTATCATTGATGGACATCTGGGTTGGTTCCAAGTCTTTGCTATTGTGAGTAGTGCTGCAATAAACATACGTGTGCATGTGTCTTTATAGCAGCATGATTTATAGTCCTTTGGGTATATACCCAGTAATGGGATGGCTGGGTCAAATGGTATTTCTAGTTCTAGATCCCTGAGGAATCGCCACACTACTTCCACAATGGTTGAACTAGTTCACAGTCCCACCAACAGTGTAAAAGTGTTCCTATTTCTCCACATCCTCTCCAGCACCTGTTGTTTCCTGACTTTTTAATGATTGCCATTCTAACTGGTGGGAGACGGTATCTCATTGTGGTTTTAATTTGCATTTCTCTGATGACCGGTCATGATGAGCATTTTTCCATGTGTCTGTTGGCTGCATAAATGTCTTCTTTTGAAAAGTGTCTGTTCATATCCTTTGCCCATTTTTCAATGGGGTTGTTTTTTTCTTGTAAATTTGTTTGAGTTCTTTGTAGATTCTGGATATTAGCCCTTTGTCAGATGAGTAGGTTGCAAAAATTTTCTCCCATTCTGTAGGTTACCTGTTCACGCTGATGATAGTTTCTTTTGCTGTGAAGAAGCTCTTTAGTTTAATTGTGTCCCATTTGTCTATTTTGGCTTTTGTTGTAATTGCTTTTGGTGTTTTAGACACGAAGTCCTTGCCCATGCCTATATCCTGAATGGTATTGCCTAGGTTTTCTTCTAGGGTTTTTATGGTTTTAGGTCTAACATTTAAGTCTTTAATCCATGTTGAATTAATTTTTGTATAAGGTGTAGGGAAGGGATCCAGTTTCAGCTTTCTACATATGGCTAGCCAGTTTTCCCAGCACCATTTATTAAATAGGGAATCCTTTCCCCATTTCTTGTTTTTGTCAGGTTTGTCAAAGATCACATGGTTGTAGATGTGTGGCATTACTTCTGAGGGCTCTGTTCTGTTCCATTGGTCTATATCTCTGTTTTGGTGCCAGTACCATGCTGTTTTGGTTACTGTAGCCTTGTAGCATAGTTTAAGTCAGGTTACCGTGATGCCTTCAGCTTTGTTCTTTTGGCTTAGGATTGACTTGGCAATGTGAGGTCTTTTTTGGTTCCATATGAACTTTACAGTAGTTTTTTCCAATTCTGTGAAGAAAGGCATTGGTAGCTTGAGGGGGATGGCATTAAATCTATAAATTACCTTGGGCAGTATGGCCATTTTCACGATATTGATTCACATCACAATTAAAAGAACTAGAGAAGCAAGAGCAAACACATTCAAAAGCTAGCAGAAGGCAAGAAATAACTAAGATCAGAGCAGAACTGAAAGAGATAGAGATACAAAAAAACCTGTCAAAAAATCAATGAATCCAGGAGCTGGTTTTTTGAAAAGATCAACAAAATTGATAGACTGCTAGCAAGACTAATAAAGAAGAAATGAGAGAAGAATCATATAGATGCAATAAAAATGATAAAGGGAATATTACCACTGATCCCACAGAGATACAAACTACCATCAGAGAATACTATAAATACCTCTATGCAAATAAACTAGAAAATCTAGAAGAAATGGATACGTTCCTGGACATATGCACCCTCCCAAGACTAAACCAGGAAGCAGTTGAATCCCTGAATAGACCAATAACAGGCTCTGAAATTGAGGCAATAATTAATAGCTTACCAACCAAAAAAAGTCCAGGACCAGAAGGATTCACAATCGATTTCTACCAGAAGTACAAGGAGGAGCTGGTACCATTCCTTCTGCAACTATTCCAATCAATAGAAAAAGAGGGAATCCTCCCTAACTCATTTTATGAGGCCAGCATCATCCTGATACCAAAGCCTGGCAGAGACACAACAAAAAAAGAATTTTAGACCAATATCCCTGATGAACATCAATGTGAAAATCCTCAATAAAATACTGGCAAACCGAATCCAGCAGCACATCAAAAAGCTTATCCACCATGATCAAGTGGGCTTCATCCCTGGGATGCAAGGCTAGTTCGCCATATGCAAATCAATAAACGTAATCCAGCATATAAACAGAACCAAAGACAAAAACCACATGATTATATCGATAGATGCAGAAAAGGCCTTTGACAAAATTCAACAGCCCTTCATGCTAAAAACTCTCAATAAATTAGGTATTGATGGGACGTATCTCAAAATAATAAGAGCTATTTATGACAAACCCACAGCCAATATCATACTGAATGGGCAAAAACTGGAAGCATTCCCTTTGAAAACTGGCACAAGACAGGGATGCCCTCTCTCACCACTCCTATTCAATATAGTGTTGGAAGTTCTGGCCAGGGCAATCAGGCAGGAGAAAGAAATAAAGGGTATTCAAGTAGGAAAAGAAGAAGTCAAATTGTCCCTGTTTGCAGATGACATGATTGTATATTTAGAAAACCCCATCGTGTCAGCATTTTTCTTTAATTCTTGCACAAATTTTCACCAGTATTAATATAGTAAGAAAATGTCATAACATTTGCTTTACTGTTTTCTTTTCATGTAAATTTAATATTGCTTAAATGATGATACAAAGAAAAATAATAGTGCATTATTGGTTAACCATGCATGGCTGTTTAGACTATGCATCCTGGTCATGGGTAGCCCCTGTGAGAAAACAGAAACTCACCTGAAATCCAAAGTAAACATCACTACTTACTTCAGGACTTTTCTCACTATTTTAAAAATATAAACATTAATCTCAACCTGCTGTAACATGTTCACTAAATAAGAAAAATAAAGCAACTTTTATCTTCAGCATCCATCTGTTTCTAACATGAAGACAGTTTCATTTAGGACGAAGTTTAACTCTGGCATAATTAATATTCTACAATTACTAAAAATTTCCAGGTAATCTAAAGTCATTTGGAGACCTTGGCTAAATTCGGTATCATAGAAATATACTTATAAAACATAACATTAAAATGAAATCTTATGATGAAATAGTAATCTGATTTACTTATCAATTCTCTATGAAATGATTGTTTTATATCAATTCTATATTCTGTATTCTCTATTCACATAAAAAAGCATTAAACATTTTTATTTTGTCTATGTGACTTCCTATAATTAACCTATATGCTTATGTATTAGTACCACTTGACAGTACATTCCTACATAGTATTGCAGTATTTAAATACTGAAAAATATTATATTGTAGTATTTAAATGCTTAAAAATGAAGTGCTTTCAGTTGTCATTATTGTTTATTTGTTATCTCAACTGTGATAATTCTTAATTATCATTATAATTATCTTCTAATAAACAAAGGTCTTTGAACACTTCATCAAAATTGTATTGGTAACAATTTGAACAGTGAGAATAAACTTTCTTGAGGAACTCATCCACTTGTATGGTTTCTACTGCACTTGCTTCTAAAATTATAATTGCACTTACTATTGTTTTCTTGCTGAAAACTAACATATTTGGTTTACTCATTTACTGGCCATATTTTATCGACAGCCTTTTCAAACCTGAAATTTAGAGTGACAAGTCACAGAAGAAACAAAGGCCACTGTAGAGACAACTAAGAAGACGTGCGAATGTTTCAGAGAGAGATTTCCCAGTGAATACAGATGCATGGCTAATTCATCAAGGAAGGCATCCTATGTCGGAAAGATACAGAAGCTCCAGCTGAGCTCAGGTAGGTTTTTCAAGATGGCAAATCCTTATAGTCTACCAATATGAGCTGTGTTGACTGATGGGGGGTGGCTGGGAACTAAAGTAATTTTCTTCTATACCTTATTATTTGAGACAATTTATATAATCAATCTTTAAAAGACAACAACCACAAAAACAACCTACAGAGATAAATCAGAAAATATTTTCTTGCTGTCATTGTATTTATTGAACACATTGAATGCCTATCATGCGCAGCCACAGCGCTCTGTCCCTGCTACCCTGTGCATTGCACATGTACACATACACTTTTGGAGCCCAGCTTATCAGCATAGCATCCTATGATTTTAATGAATTTATTTTATTTTTAAACTTTAATCACCATCCTCCTCATCATCATCATAGCAGACATTGGGTACTTTGTGCATACCCAGGCACTGTACTAAGGGCATAATATGCATTGTGTCATTGAGTCCTCAAACAGTAGGAAGTATGTTCAAGTGGTAATCTGAGTTTATAGAGAGGAAACTGACATCGCCTACAGCCACACACTTGTAGGAGCAGATCCAGGACCCAATCTCAGGTTTGTATGCATCCAAACTCAGGTGTCTTAACCACTGTGTCCTTCAGATTTATCATTTGCTACATATAAAGCATCATTAACAATGAGGCGAAATCATTTAAAAATGTATTCGAATGCTGCTGGTTCTACACTCAGCTTTTCTTGCTTGTTTATCTATCTATCTATCTATCTATCTATCTATCTATCTATCTATCTATTATCTATCTATCTATCTATCTATCTATCTATCTATCTATCTATCTATCATCTATCTATTATCTATCTGTCTGTCTATCTATCTATCTATCTATCTATCATCTATCTATCTATCAATCATCTATCTATCTATCTATCTATCTATCTTTAGAGACAGGGTCTTGCTCTGTTGCCCAGGCTGGAGTACAGTTGCAAGATCACAGCTCACTGCAGCCTCAAACTCCTGGACTCAAGCAATCCTCCTACATCAGTGCCAACAGTAGCTGGGTCCATAGGTCCAGGTCATCATGCCTGGCTAATGTATTTTCAATTTATTTGTAGAGATAGAATCTTACTCTCTTCCCCAGGCTGGTCTTGAACTCCTGGGCTCAAGAGATTCACCCTCTTCAGCCTCCCAAAGTGCTGGGATTACAGGTGTGAGCCACTGTGCCCTGCTTTTTCTTGCCTGTATAGACACCTATTCTTTTACCTATAGGCTTTCTGTGGGAGCTATTCTGAAATGGAATGTGAATGTCTCCTGCCTCCTCCCACTTTCCTCTCCTTTAAGACCAGCGATTCTAAGGCCAGATGGACTTTCGGCACTGGGCTGAACACTTTTATTTGCTCAGAAGATTTTTGCATTGAGTGTTTAATGCTAACCCAACATAATCTCCATCAAAACTGAGATGGGGAAAATATTTTCGTCCGAATGTAAAGTGTCGTTAGCTTATTTCTGACTGCAGGCTGTAAAATATTGTTTTATCTCATTTTTCTCCAGTATGAAAGTTCACAGAGTGACAACCTAACATAACAGGGCCTGACTATGACTCTGTTCACAAAGCAGGTCTCCTTAAATATAGAGACATTCTATACCACTTTAGATCTCATTGTGATAATTATTATCATTTTAAAAGTCAAAGGAATTCCAAGCACAGAACTGGAATTAAAAAAAAACCATCTCCTCTTACCATCAAATTAAAAAATAAAGCACAACTTAAACTCTACTCAAGATAAAAATAAAAGGTGGAAGAGATTGTACATTCAAAAGAATTTTTTTTTAATAGGACTCAGTGCTAGTTGGAAGACAATTAAAGCAAGATTCTACAACCACATTCAATAGGAGCTCTCTAAGAAGGTGATGGCTGATAGAACTTCCTGCATTGGTGGCTTGTTCTGTGCTGCCCAATACAGCAGTCACTGGCCTCTGGCTATTGAGCACTTGATTGTGGGTAATGCAACCGAGGAGCCGAATGTTTAATTGTATTCAATTTTTATTAACTTTAAATGGTCACGTGTTTACTGGCTACTGTATTGGACAGCACAACTCTAAAGTATAAATGTTTGGCTAATGAAAGCCACTGGAAGCTTTATTTACCATGCCTGTACTATCCAAAGTTGAATGCATTTCCCCTCCTAGGTGCTCTTTGTGTAACTACTCAAGATAGCAGGAGCTGAGGATCGACCGCCCTTTATCTGAATTCTGACAGATGCCAGGTCAAAACTGATCAGCAAAGGAACAGGGGTGTTACCTCTAAAATGTAATTAAGCCACTGTGCATGGGGCCCTGTGCCTTCCAGAATCCCGCAGGACAACTGGAATGAGACTTTGTGTTGAAAAGGGCCCATCATGTTTGAGAATAGTCTGAAAGGTAAAGATCTCTGAAATAAAGAAAATAAATCGCCCAGATCTCGGGGGACCAAACTGGGCATTTCACCTCCAGATAGATCAAGGAGAGCCCAGTGAAGCAGGAAATGCCAGTGTGACGTTGTTGTGTTCTTGTCCTCATCAACCCATCACCAGCAATACTCTGAGGCAGAGGCTGAGAATGTCAGGAGCTTGAGCTGACAAAAAAGTATAGTAAGAGGCAGTGTTAGGGTGCAAGTTCTCCCAGTTTTCTTGATTCTAAAGATGAATCCAAAGGGGCTGCTATGGGGAACATGGTAGCTCTCAGTGCTCTGCCCGGCCTCCATCCATCCTCGCTTCCACAACTTCCTGATTTCTCTTCTACATTCTTACACACTAACACAGGTTCGGGCTGGTCATTGGCCCTGGCCTCACAACATGCACCCTCCATCACCCCAATTCTGCACTTTCCTATGGCAACAGCAGTCAGTACTGTAAAGGTGAGTGGATTCCTTCCCTCTCCAAACTCTAACAGCTTGGACAGACCATCGGGCACTGGAATAAAAGAGCACAAACTCCTTACTGAGGCCCTAGCCTGGCCTCTCAGATGACCCAGGAGATAACTCGGGCCATTTTAAATGTCTTCAGCACCAAATAATTACCTCCTCTTGCTTTTCAGAGTGTATGTCTAATCATTTGCTAAGGGTTTCTGCCCTCTTTTTCCTTTATAAAGGACCATAAACATACTCTCTCAATCATGTGGAGTAGAAGGAGCACAATTGGTTGTCTCTGAGTGAAAAGTGACATGAAACAGAATGGTGCTGAAGGGCTTAGAAGCCTGTTGCAATAGTTCAGGGCAGGTGGTGCAGCCTGAATTGGCACACGGGGCTGGCAGCAGAAAGGAGAGAAGCATTTCTGGGCTGCTGTGGTCTGAATGAGTCACCCCAAAATTCGTATGTTGAAATCCTCACCCCCAGGGTAATGGGATTAGGAAGAGCGGGCTTTGGGGAGTCATTAGGTCAGGAGGGAGGATCCTTCATGAGTGGGATTAGCACCTTTTAAAGTAGGCCTCAGGGAGTTTATTTACCCCTTCCACAAAGTGAGGACACAGACAGCAGGCACCATCTATGAAACAGAAAGCGGCCCTGGCCAGGTACCGAATCTGACAGCACTTGGATCTCGAACTTCTCGGTCCCCAGAACTGTGAGAAATAAATCTCTGTTGTTCACTTTATGGTATTTTGTTATAGCAACCCAAAAGGACTAAGACCTGTGCGTAAAAAGCACTTCTTCCAGAAAGGCTTCCCTGAGCATCCCTGCTCCCTGAGACGGCCCTCATCTCCACGGTCTGCCACAGGAGCTTGAGAGGACCTGATTACAACACACCATGATGTGTTCCTGGGTCTGTTTCTGCATTCTGCCCAACAGCCTCACAGCAGCAGCCATACTTTACACGTCTGTTTCTCTTGTGCTTAGCATGGTGACAGACACATTTGGCTGGGAAATAATGAACTAGAGCTTGTAAGTTTATTCAAATTATCGTATACCACATTATTTTGTTTTTTCTGCTCTAATTCCTCTACTTTAACACCAGTTTCTTACTGATAAACTAAACGAACATTAGCAGTAAAGATTGGCTGAACGTTTGGAGGATTAAATGCTATACTTAGACTGTTCTGGGAATTGTTCTGAGCTATCACTGGAGTGAGTTCAGTATATGTCCAAACAAGAAAGGAGAAAAGGAAGAACCAAATGACATCTTAAAATAAAACTAAGAAGGTACCAAACTTTTTGGATCCTGTCTTCAGTTTTATTCACCTCCTAGGCCTCTTCAAGGAATTTATTTAAAGTATATATAAGCAAACATAAAGCTAACTTAATTTTAGTTCTTTGAATAAGCAATGAATTAAAATCCCTGCCAGAGATAAAGAATCAAAATGAGCTGAGTTGCTGTTTTGGCTTCGAAGCAGGGGAAGGCAGTTGTCTCCCCATGGACATCAGTGGATTTAAGAACTAAAGCTTGCACACCACCACCATGATCTCCAAAAGACCTTGCTTCCCAGACGACCCAGAGCTGTGTCAGCCAGCAAAGGGCGGCAACCACAAATACAGAAATTAAAAACACAATGAAAAGAAGAAGAAAAAGGAAAATCATTAAACACAGAAACCATCTGTGTCTCTGCTCCGTGCGGGCTTATTTTTCCAATACCTCACATACTTCAAATACTTTAGTACAACTCCTACGTTTGAGTAGAAGAAAAGAAAAATAACAAAATTCAATATTTTATTAAGCAGATTATCTATATTGACATGAAAAATTGGATACTCTTTTTGAAAGACAAATATATCTTATGTTTGTTTTTGGAAGCTTCTTGTGTCTGCCTCTTTGGCCAGAGGAGTGTCTTTCCCACATTATTCTTCTGAGCTGAGAGGGAACATGCATCCACCCTCAGGTAGCCTAGTGGGGGTTCTTCCATGCTGTCTATGTCACAGGTCGTCCTAGTACATTTCAGCTGTGGTAACAAAATGCCACAAAGCGAGGAGCTTATAAATAACGCAATGTACTTCTCACAGTTCTAAAGGCTGGAAAGTCCAAGATCAAGGGAGATTCAATGTCTGGTGAGGGCCTGGTTTCTGGCTCACAGACCACATCTTCTTGCTGTGCTTTCACATAGCAGAAGGGGTGAGAGAGAGCTCCCCAAGCCTCCTTGATGAGGTTCCTAAAGCCATTTATAGGGGCTCCACCCTCATGACCTAATCACCTCCCAAAGACCCCATCTTGTAATCCTATTGCCTTGGGGGTTAGAATTTCAACATGGGAATTTTGAGGACACACAAACACTCAGATCTTAGCACAGGGTAAGACTGAAAAAAGGAAAAGAAATGAAGCAAAATTGCTAGTAGGCCTTTAAAAAAAATTCTTTTACAGCACATATAAGTCATAGTGCTGACAAGGAATTTTAAATAGATGCCAGGTATCTATTTTCCTCCTTAAAAGTAATCCCTGTCTCTGTAAATGCCTCATTTGTTGAGTATACTTTTTAGATTTAAATAATCTTTAGTACAATTTTTCTCTTGATTGCAGGGTTTGGAGATGAGAAATTGAGCAGGTTGATGCAGGTGTAACTCAGCAGACAGACCATTCTTTCCTTGTATAAACTCATATCATCAACTCTTCAATCAGAATGTGGTTGCAGAGGTATTGAATAGATTTTATAATTATGAATTTATTTCATGGGGTGTAAGGTTTTGTAAAACTTTCAAGAAACTCTTTTACACCCTTACTTTTCATTAAAATGAGTTTTTCTAGGAAATTTTATTTGAAAACATGTGTTTCTAAGTAGATGCTTGTACTGTGCAAACAATTATGACCTTCATTCAAAAGCAATCCTTGACCTTCTTGTACAATTACCAGACAAATAAGATAAACATTGCCAATGCAGTACAAACTTTCTGTTTATCTGGAAGCAAATGGAACTAAGAGACTGTGTGTTTAAAGTTTAGTTCTACACTTTTGGAAGCCCTGATCTTTGAAGTTGTCCTGTATTGCTTCCTTGGAAACCTTTAGTCCCTTGAGTGAACATAATATAGCTCCCTCTACACAGGAATCTTCCCAAAGAGCAGTGGTAGAAAAGTTTTACTGGATCTCTCAAAATAGATTTCTTCCTCCTTACTCAAAAGAATTCAATATGCAATTCAACTCTGTATCATTTACTATTTTACATGGGGATATAATGTTGATAACTAGAGATACTCGTATGCTTAAGCTGTGTGCTCTTATAATCTTCCTTTTTGGGATTAAAGGCAGTAGCTATTGCCATCACGTACCTACCACTGTTGGCTTTTCCGTGCATTTCTCTCAGGAGCTCTTCAAAACCTTGTATGTAAGTGGGCCACTGTGTCTGTAGCTTCTAAGGACCCTGCTGGTTGATCCTGTTCTTGAAGTTCCATTCCCATACCCATGGCTTTACAGTGTGGCTTCCAAGTGTCCTAATGATTTTTCTTTTCTTTTTAGGAATAGTTTTCATGATTCAACTTATTGAAATAAACAAACAGAAAGCTAGTCGACAAAAACTTGCCATTCTGAAGGTACAGAGAGCATTTCTCCACTGCTGTTTGAGCAATTTCGCATCCTGTCATCCATCTCATGATGACTTAGAAGCCACCATTGCTGGTACAAAACAAAAATAAAAGGAAAAACCTAAATGTGAAGAAAATCTATAGCTACTGAATTTGCACTTATATCATGTTAATGGAACGTATTATTCAGCAAGCCTGTGTCCTTTGCATAAACATAGTTCTTTTTAGTTCATGTTCTGAGTACTTTTGCAAATACTGTATTTGAATGCTTAGTGTTTCTTAAACTACAAAATGTTTTACTCCCTTTGTTTTTTTTGTTCAACTCTTATATGCTAGCTGCTCAGAGTTAACCTAAACTACCCATGTATTCTGACCTGTAACTGTAAAGACAAAGAAAAGAGTAGTGATTTTGGCCTCTCTGAATGTTAGATTTGTATTTAATTAGCTTTCTATAAAGAGTGCTGGTAACTAGGATTTGTTCTTCACTTGTAGATGTTACCCTTCTTTAGTAGTAATAGCTATTTAGCATTGTCATATGTAAAAGAAATGATCTAACATCATCAAGCATGTGGAAGGAGATAGCAAGTGGCAGATAGTTTGCAAGTACGAGTGTCATTGGTCGTGACAGGATGCTGGATTTTTTGCTAAGTTTAGAATCCCCTTAGGTGTATTGAGGTTCAAGTACCATTAACTCTTGGCAAAATTCTCCTTCCTAATTCAAAGAAGAAAGGATTACTAAAGCTCATAAAAAGGCTTCTCAAATTTCAAATAGCTCTTAAAAAAACATTTAATGAGTTAATAGTAATTGAATCAGAAACATATGGAGGAAATTTTTCTTGAAATTCATAAGGGTTTAATATTAAGAGAGAGGTAATTCAGTAAAACCACCAAAGACTAGTCAATCTCAATGTTTTAAGACCAACTTGTAACACCTGTGAATCTTCATCATCACTCACTTTTCTTTGTCCAAAGAGTTTTGCGGTTTGGGTGGTATTGTGTTGTCTATAATTCTACCAATGGATAATGTATCAGTCAATGGAAGAATTCACTACAGCTGCTGCATATATTACAAGATTGATCTATTTATCTATATGCAATTTAACTATGTATTACCTTCTCTAGAACTGGTTTTTCAACCTGTTCAACCAATATGGACATTTTAAAACAAATCTAATCACATGCAGTTTCACAATATAGTCAGATGGGGAGCAGGAAAAATAGGGTCTTCATTCCTGTCTACAGCAGCTCTTAAGCTACTCCTTAAGCACCCCTGTAGAATCATGGAATGCAATTTATACATCTTTGATCTAGAATCTAGTCAAGAATAAGGAAACATACAAAATGAAGGGGAGGGGCTGATTTCTAGGAAGCTAAAATGAACATTACAGAGTCTGTGAATTTATTTAAAAATTATTTCATCAGAACCTTTATGTTCTTACTTTATGAATAATTCTCACAAGCTTTGATATTTAGTCTCTATATCCACAGAAGATTGGCAGTAACAAATTGGGAGAAATACAATATTGGGAGAAATACAATATAGGAAGGATTCATGGAAGGAAAGAGGAAAAGAAAGATCTAGACAATTTTTTAAATGTTTAGCAAGTCTCTCTTTTTCAGCTTTGGGAGAAATAGCCGATTACCTTGTATATTTTCAGAATATCTGTGCCTCAAATGCAATATATTAAGTGGCATGCATAATTAAGACCTTAATATTTATGTTCATTAATACCCTAGAGCCATAGCAACTAGCGTTGCACCATTAGCTTTTATTCAAAGTGTACAAAGCCTTTGTTGCAGGCTCCCAAGAAACAGTAAGTACGCAATGGTACAACCTATGCTATTGCTATGGGCCCCCTCTACCTCTTTTGTGCACATTTCTTCTAAAGCTTAGGTTAATATAAAGTGGATGCGAGGCCTAGTCAGTAGGGGCAGAAATACCTGGCTCTATGTGGTTCTGTGAGGCTGTGGTAAGAGCCCGTACAGTTTTGGGACAGCGTTCATTCCAATAACTAGGTAATCCCCAATCCATAGAACTCAATTACATCTATGTTTTCAGACACAGTGAATTCTTTTTGGAAATGTGGTGGCAATGTGTTAGGCTTATTCCTGGCTGGAGTCAGATGCAAGAGTCAGAGTGATAGGAAATGTGAATACAGAAAGAAATACCAAATTCCCTTGGGAAATTAAAAAAAAGCAGATATATTATTTCAGCACAGAATCAGGTCTAGATGGAACCTTCAAAGACGTGTGGAAGTGACTAACAGTAACAACTTGGACTTGTACAGATTAAACCTCAGAATACCACAGTGCAGTCCATGCCTTGCCTCCTAACACCACAAGATAGGATTCTTGTTAGTGAAAAAAATTATAAAATGATATTTAGGATTCTTTTATTTAGATGTGTGGAAAAGAGATTCTCAGAGCCTAGATAATTTAAATAAAAATATTTTTTAGAGTCCAGACAGGGTGGCTCACACCTGTAATCCCAGCACTTTGGGAGGCTGAGGTGGGCAGATCACGAGGTCAAGAGATCTAGACCATCCTGGCCAACATGGTGAAACCCCGTCTTTACTAACATTTTTACAAATACAAAATACAAAATATTTAAAAATACAAAAATTAGCTGGGCATGGTGGTGTGCACCTGTAGTCCTCACTACTCAGGAGGCTGAGGCAGGAGAATTGCTTGAACCTGGGAGGCAGAAGTTGCAGTGAGCTGAGATCGCACCACTGTACTCCAGCCAGGTGACAGAGTGAGACTCTGTATCAAAAAAAAAAAAAAAATTCTTTTTAGAATATTTGAATTCTGATGATGAATGTTACCAAGAAAGGCTGTGTTAGAAAGAAGTTCCAAGCAATTAAAGGGCTCTGAAAATTATTCATCCAGGGCTTGACCTTTTACAATCATTTAAAATTGAACCCTAAAAACCAGAAACCAAAATGAGAAAAAAATGGAAAAACCAAATACAAGGGCACAAATGTAAAAGTGATGCCGAGGTAATTCATTCCTCATCCAAAACTCATTTTGTAGCAGAAATAGAGCTATTTCTATGGATTTGAAGATATTGCAGAATAACTGTTGCAAATTTAATGTTACTATTTCATTCCCTTAAAACCCTCACACCTATCAAACAGCCCTGCCAGTTTCCATCCAAGCACAACAAAGACCTAACTCTCCTTGAAGCTAAGCCAAGATCTGGTCTTCTGAGCTGAACGTCCACGTCAGCAGTGCTGCCAAATGTCTTGAGCCCTGGAACCTCCCACAGATGCGTCTTGACTGCTCCTGGATGCGGTTCTGCAGTCCCGTTCCATGGGAGGAAGCATATTCTTCTGGGGCTTGAAGCACCATTCCCCTCCACCCTTTAGAGAGCTGGGTGTACAAAACATGTTATTTTGCTCCACTGTCACCTTCAGCTTGGCAATAATAGGAGAAAAGCTGTGATTCTGATGTTGAAAAGCAAAAGGTTGATTTGTGACTTATGCAATACAAAAGAAATAATGCTGAAGGAAAATGGCTTTGAAGACATGATGTACTGACATATTTAACTACCATGGGGAGGGTGAGCAAGAGGTTTTGTGCAGTAAAAAATATATATAGATTTATTTTTCTGTAGTTTTCAATTTCAACAAGGTCTTGAGAAAAATACCAGATACTCATAGTGGAGATTTTCACATGAGCAACTAGCAGTTCACTCTCTCATGGTTGAGTGCTGTACTATGTATATTGACAAAGGTTTTTAAACATTCAACATGTTGCTTTGGTGGGAGTAAAATGGCAGACTGCAAGACAATTTTCAAATAAAAAATATGTATCTTTTTTTAAATTGTGTTAAGCTAAATCTTTATGTAAGAGAAAAACTCATGTTCTAATATTCTGAAAGCCCCAGTAACTTTTTATGAAGAAACCCGAGAACAGTATGCTGAAGTAAAGCACTTGGGTACAAGTCACAAGCACTCTCCGTGTGCTGGGCTAAAGAGGAGAATGTTTGCCTCTCTGTTCCGGAGATGGAACAGACCAAAGGCAGCATAATTTTCTGTCAGTTTAAAAACACTCTAGCCTCCAGGTAGCAGCCCATCCATTCCGTATTGATGTCCCATCTACAGACTGTGTGCAGACCCCACCCACATTTGAAAAATCATTCAGCATCCCTCAGAACCAGAGCTAGAGCCATGCGTGTGTGTGTGCATGCATTTTTACTAATGTGTGCTCATATTTAAAAATAAAATAGTACTTAGCACTTAAAATTGAAAACAAGAATGTCCTGCTTCATGCACACCCCACCCAGCTCCACTTCCAAATAGGCAACCACTATTCACTAGCTTGGCAGTGTCCCCTGGGAGTGACTCCATTTCTCTGAAAATATGAATTTTTATCCCTCATTCTTCATTAATGCATTATACCCATTACCTATTGGCTTACTTTAATGGCCCGAGAGAATTTAACTTAACTAAGTTCCTAACAAACTTCTACTTCTATTTTAATTCCCCTGTCTTTGTAACTTTAGATAACCCATGTGTGCCTCTTTTCCTTTTTTTTTTTTCCTGAGTCTCTCTGTGGTACACTTTCAGCAATTACTTGAATCCCTAACAACTGAACGGTAAAGGCTGCCGTCTCTCTAGGTGTCAAGCAGTTCAAAAGTGAGGCCCAGGCAGGACATCCCAGGCTGAGTGGATCTGTTTTCTGAACCATATAAGCCCTGCAATGCATAGCAAATAAACTCATTATGTGGCTGCCAACCTTTAATTTGTAAAGAGAATAAATTATTTTGTGACAGGCCACACCTTACTGCCAAGCGGCGGGGCAATGTGCTCTCCACCTGGGCAAACAGGTGCCTAGCTAAAAGCTATGGCGTCTATTCATAGAAGAATGGAGCAATGACAAGTCTTTGCCACCTTCCCTTCCCACTCTCTTGAGTCACCTTAGGCCATCTATAGACACTTCTTCGTGTCAGAAAATCCTTACTTATATTATTAAAGAAAAAAAAGAAAGCTCTTCATCAACTCTCTGTTTCTTTTTATTTCAGCTAATCACAACAAGTGGCATTCTTCTTCCCATGACAGCTTTATTTGCTAACAACATTATGCTCTCTCGCCCTTACAAGGTTCTCTGGTTCTTTAAGCATGAGTCATTTGGAAATGATCTGTGCTGCCCAAGTCATCCCTGTTGCTGTCCTCTGGACAGATCTCATCTGTCTACTCCTCTTTAATAAGTGTGTGGGTTATGAAGTGGCTTCTGGACAAAACTCTGGCATTAACCAATTGTATGGCCTTGGCATGTCACTTGAGCTCTCTGATCTGTGGTTTCTCTGTTTATAATATGATTGCTTTTTTAATGTCCAAGAGCAACATGAAAATCAGAGAACTATAGAATCTTAAATGGGAAAAAAATTTCAAAAGTCTTAAAATTCCATCTCTTTCCAAATGCATAAATCCTTTCCCAGTATCCCTGGAATGTGTCAGCTAGTTCCTGAACTCTTGTAGTAACGAAATTGAAAATGATACTTCAAGTGTGGTCTGACTTGAGCAAAGAACAGTGGCATTATTGGCACCCTTGACCTTGACACTGTCTTATTAAAAAAAAGTTTGTACTATATTCATATGTATTTTTTGGCTAATGTATCATACTTTGGCTCATGTGGTACTCGTGGTCACAGATAATGAGAATTATAAGCGCGCACACACACACACACACACACACACACACACATCCTTTCTACCACATTCTGAACTTAATCTGTTTTCCTCCAAATGCAACTGCCTGATTTTTGTTTTCTAAATGGTTTATTGCTTTTGTTGATGTTTTTCTCTGATCAAACAAGTAATTCAGGCCTATTGTAAAAAAAAACATTGAAAGGTCAAATATGATTTGAAAAGTCAACTATCATTGTAACCCAGAACATTGTTACATTCTATTGGATGTCACTTCAGACTTTTTTTCCCTATGTCTGTATGTCTCTCTCTATCTGCCAATGCTCATATACTTACACATGCACACCAAATCACGGTACATTTGATTTGGGTAAGAGAAAAGCCCACTTAAATCAATTGATTTGAATGACTAAGGGGACTGGGGGTCTGTGTGGATCTGAGGCCACAGGCAGGGTAGGTTAAAGGTTTACTGATGCAGTGGCTTAGCGATGCCAAGTTTCCCTGCTTTATTCTATTTCCTATGGTATCAGCTTCATCCAAGCCTGTCTCTTTTTTTTAATGGTATCAGGATTGGTCCCGAGCACTGGTGGGGACAGATGTGGGCATACTCATACTCAAGGAGAGGAACTGAGAGCCATTTGGAAAGTTATCTTAGGAGAGCAAGAATTGTCATTATCACAAGTTCTTAGCAAGCACATTTCCTCATCTCACTCCTTAAAAGGACTTACTTATTCGCCTCTGAATCCACAGTTGTAGCCACATGATGGGGTTACACTGATATCAGTTTAGGCCTTAATCAGCCACTCCACCCCTGAGACCAGAGGAAGAGTTAGCTCCTTCTAAAACTCACAGGCTTGAGTGGACAATCTATAAATTTCTAGACAAAATTTACTATATATATATATGACACTGTGGTTGCTACACCAGGATCTATTTTCCTTCCCTTAGTAAATTTACAGGGTGATGTGTGTGTGTGTGTGTGTGTATACACACACATCACCCTTTAAAATACATAGGGGGATGGATGGGTGAGAGGAAGGGTGAATGGATGGATGAACAAATAGGCAGATGAACAGACATGTGGATAGATTAGCAAAGAAGATCAAATTAAACCATATTGCTCTACAACCTGCTTTTTAGTAACCGTATTCCATAAATACTTTGTATGTCAATCCCCATTCTTATATCATTTTAAATGATAAATAATATCCTGATATAATGACTAATGATTTGAATCATTTCTTATTACTGAACAATAAATGTTTAAAGTGATGGATATGGTGATTATCCTGATCTGATCATTATATATCATGTACATGCATTGAAACATCACACTGTACCCCATAAATAGGTACAACTATGTCAATTATAAATATTCAAATTAATTAATTAAAAAAATTTCAGCCAAGCAGGCTTTATGCAGATCATGAATAAACAATATAGAGCAAAATAAACATGGGCCCCCCTCTACATAGAGCACATAGCTTAGTAGAGGGAGACAGATCATAAACAGATTAACAAATAGGTAATTACAGACTTAGAAATATGCTATAAAGGCCATGCTTAGGTAAAAAATTAATGAAGGGTTGTGCATGGATCCTATTTAGGTGAAACATCAGGAGAAGCACATGTGAAGGACAAGGGGCAAGGTATCCCAGGTAGAAAGAACACCATATGCAGGCTTTAAATCAGGAAAAGTTGGTCAAGACTCTGCAAAGGTCAGTGTAGTGAGGATAGAGGATAGAGTATGGGAATGAAAGGGTAAGCCGACCCAAGTTTAGAAGTGTAAGCAAGACATCATAAGCCACAGTCTGAGATGAGATTTAACTCCAGGAAAATGCAAAGTTAGTGCAGCACTTTAAGTCAGAGAATGGTAGGATGATATTTAATCAAGAAAAATTTGACTCCATGTGATGTATTGACCTTGAATGGAGTAAGGGGTCAGGCCAAGAGAAAAGAAGAGATCTGATAATTATGGCTCAGATTTAGGTAGAAGCACTGAATACAGAAAATGTAGGGTGGGTTCAAAGTATGTTCAGAAGACTCACTATGCAGAATTTACTGCAAACTGAATGTGAAAGTTGAAGAGTGTGACATCATTTAAAGAGATAAGAAAGACTTAGAGGGCAACAGGATTGGAAGGGTGGGAGGGGAACTCAGTTTTGAGGGTGTCAAGGTAGATGAGATATGATTGCTCATAGAAGAAAGGCCTGGACTTAACACACCAATATGGAGCTCTGAGCAGGCAGAGGGTATTAGAGCCGAGAGGGGGAGTGCAGATATCCAGCTGAAGTCTGAGAAAGAAAGTAACGGGGACACAGGCAATCCTCGGGAATCTGATTTTTATTAGAAACCCAAAGGAAAAACTCCTGAGAAGCACTCAGTGGAGCTCAGAGGTAAGGCCAACAAAGGTGGGGAAAGCTATGGTGTCATGAAAGCCAGCACTCTGAGGAAGAGCATAACCACCTGTGTGGGATGCTGAGAGTGAGGCAGTGGGAGGAGGACCAGGGCACCCATCAGATGGGCCACTGGAAGGTAATAGGCAACCTTGACAGTGGCAAGTCAGTGGGTTGGTGATGTGAAGGATGACTTGGGAGAAGTTCCTAAAACCATCAGAGCTCTGCCTATCACGCCTTTGGGTAGAGACAATTTAGGGAATGGACGATCCAGGGCAAGTATTACTGAGCATGCTCTCAGGCCAAACAAACAAGAATCACAGATTAGTGTATTTGTATTTAGACAGATTTGTGTGTCACCTCCTTTGTAGATGTGTAAAGCAGTAGGTGATGGTAGAAAGAACATTGGCTTTGGGGTCAAAGGATGAACCATGCCAGAGCCACACAAGAGCCCATGATTTGTGTTAAACTTTGATTTGGGAGCAAGGAATGAGTCTGCAGCCCACAACTATTTTCATGAGAGATTTTGTGAGATCCTGAACACAGGCTGACCCCCCTTGGGACACAGGTAACCACACAAGGAGGAGGGTACCATGGGCCATGCCACCTCTGCTCAGAAACTCCTATCCCATTCTCACATCCTGATGAACATGGCTTTGTGGCTCTTAGGAGATGCCAACACGGCGTGAGGGCACTATCACTAGTGGCAGCAGTGATGCTTCTGTTAGAACCAAAGCAGGAGAGAATAATCAGGGCATATACTGCATGGTGCTACAGTCGGCAGAATGGCCCCTGAGCTTCATGCTGTTGCTCTCTTTGGAGAGTCCAGAAATTGTTGGAAGTGGGAGGAATGGAACGAGATTGGAGGATTGGAAGGTCTGTTTGAGAATATTTTAAGTTGCTACACAGGCTGATGAGGCATGCCTACCTTTTATTTGTTTTAACTATCGAAATGCCAAAGTAAGCGGCAGAGCAAAATTTTGACATTCACACATGTCTTAGTTTGTTCTGGCTACTGTAATGAAATATCATAAAGTGGATGGCTTATAACAACAGAAATTTATTTCTCATGGTTCTGTAGGCTGGCACGTCCAAGATCAAGGTGCCAGCCTGAGTAAATGAAAAGGTAAAGATAGGCTACCCAGGCCAAAAGGAACTTGCTAGGCAATGACACAAAGACATGGCCAAATGTAGAATGTTCTGGGAATGGTTAGTTATTCAGTGTTGCTGAAATTGAAGGTGCACAGAAGGGAAGAAAGACAAGAAGGAGATGACTCTGGAGCAGCAGGTTTGAGCCCCATGGCAAAAGGCATTGTGAAGCACTTGTTCAAGGTAGTGAGAGTCATAGGAAGTTTGTGTTGTTTCTCCTAAGCCAGAGGGGTGATAACATCTTATGTGAACTTTAGGAAGATCTCTCTGCAGCTGTGTGGGGGATGGGTCAGCTTTTCCCCAGTCTAGAATGAGACAGTGAGGTTATGTGTTCCAGGAGGGACATGGGCTATGGAGTCACTAAAGAGGGATATTTGTCAGTTGCACCAGCATTATTTCCTAAGTATATTTCCAAATATTTAACACGAAACTTTTATCTCTAAAGAATGTTTGCCCACCATACATCATAGAGGGATGACAAAGATACAGGTCATGGACCTGGTGGCAGCTGGCGGGAGCTGACTGAATCACGGGGGGCAGATTCCCCCATGCTGTTCTCATGATAGTAAGTTCTCACTAGATCTGATGGTTTTATAAGTGGTGGTTTCCCCTGCTTTTCTCTCTCCTGCTGCCTTGTGAAGAAGGTGTTTGCTTCCCCTTCTACCATGATTGTAAGTTTCCTGAGGCCTCACCAGCCATGTGGAACTGTGAGTCAATTAAACCTCTTTCCTTTATAAATTACACAGTCTCAGGTAGTTCTTTACAGCAATGTGAAACAGACTAATACAGTAAATTGGTGCCACAGAGAGTCGGGTACTGCTATAAAGATAACCTGAAAATGTGGAAGTCACTGTGGAACTGGGTAATGGGCAGAGGTTGGAACGGTTTGGAGGGCTCAGAAGAGGACAGGAAGATGTGGGAAAGTATGGAACTTCCTGGAAAATTGTTGAGTGGTTTTCACCAAAATGCTGGTAATGATGTGAACAATGACATCCAGAATGAGGTGGTCTCAGATGGAGATGAGGAACTTCTTGGGAACTGGAGCAAAGGTCACTCTTGCTATGCTTTAGCAAAGAGACTGGTGGCATTTTGGCCCTGACCTAGAGATCTGTGGAACTTTGAACTTGGGAGAGGTCATCTGAAATAGAAAATTATGTTTAAAAGGGAAGCAGAACATAAAAGTTTGGAAAATTTGCAGGCTGACAATGTCATAGAAAAGAAGAACTCATTTTCTGAGAAGAAATTCAAGCCACTGCAGAAATCTGCATAAGTAACGAGGAACCAAATGCTAATCACCAAGACGATGGGAAAAAAATATCTTCACGGGGTGTCAGAGATCTTGGCAGCAGCCCCTCTCATCACAGACCCAGAGGCCCAGGAGGAAAAAGTAGTTTCGTGGGCCGGGCCCAAGGTCTTGCTACTCTGTTCAGCCTCAGGACTTGGTGCTCCATGTCCCAGACACTCCAGCTACAGCTGTGACTGAAGGGGGCCAAGGTACAGCTTGGGCCATCGCTTCAAAGGGTGCAAGCCCCAAGCCTTGGCAACTTTCACATGGTGTTGGGCCTGTTCCGCCAGCCAGTTCCTTCTGTTCTTGCATTCATTTGTGTATTCGATGATCATCAGCTGATTACCTGCAGTGTGCTGTACAGAGGGCCTGGAGTTCCCTTAAGGTGTAAAACACTTGGATGGTGACTGCATGGCTGAGTTGTACATACACTGTTTGGCCTGTAAAGACAAAAAGGCCTTGCGTTTTTCAAGAGCAGGCCTTCACCAGAAGTGACCAAGTGTTCAGGCTGAAGCTAAGTGGTCAACCAGATCAGCACAGTGGAAGTTACTGGGGACAAGGGTGGGCGGCAGGAAGGAAAGAAAGGCCGAAGAGGCTTCCCAGGGAGAGGGAGTGGCCTGTGCAGACAGAGGGTCCCCAACCAGACCATGGTTTTCTCAGACAACTTCAAATATTTGATACATCTGAAAGGAGGCCTGTGTATGTGGGCAGAGCAAAGGCAGTGCTAAGAGATAAGAACAGACACATCACATCGTCAATACCTCCTGGTCACGCTGAGAGACTAATGCATTACACTTATGTGATAGAGAGTGCCTGCAGAATCTAAGTGGTCGATGGCTTGACCAGCTTTGGGTCTTGTAAGCATCACTTTGACGGCTGTGGAGGAGGTTGGCCTGGGGGAGGGAGACATTGGATATAGAGATGGAAAGAGAAATGTACTGAAGCCACTCTTGCTTCAAAAATCAATGACAAAGGGGATGAAGAAGAGGGGGCAAGTTTGCAAACATACTTAGGAAGCCAAATAATCGAAAGAATGGATCAAAGATGTTTACTGTGTCTGTTTAACTAATGACAAATTTTAAAAGGCAGGGATAAGCTCAATGATGGCATAAAATGTGCTTCGGGTAAATTGCCATCTTTCTTGATGTCTGCATATTATATTTTTTGCAACTGCCTTACCTCCTACTTCAACACATCCCGTAAAAATCTGCAACACACACACACACACACACACACACACACACACACACACACACACAACACACACACACACACACACACACACACACACACACACACACACACAGAATGACTTAGCCCTTTACCAACAAATATTCAGAAAACAGGAATAGTGAAGTCTTGGTTAGTGGTTCCCAATTGGACAAGTCATCAAAAAATACAGAAGCTCCAGCCCCCCGACAAAGGTTTTCTGGTTCAGTCCATCTGTAGCAGCTCTCTACCTTCAGCACAGACAGCAGCGATGCCCAAAATGCTGAACAGCTGGCTCTGGCATATCCCAGTGACAGCAGTGGCTGAGGCACTGAAGCAGGGACCCTCAGCACCCTTGCACCTGCATCCTGTGTCAGGCATCTGTTGCCACTGAATTTTGGTAAGGGCTGGGTGATGCAGGGCCTGGGAGAGAATGGGGAGCATCCAGTCACATCGAGGCTAGGAAGAGTGGCTTGTTACCACCCACTATGGAGGGACTGTGATATTTAACCACCACTCTGCACCAAGGAATGTGGCCTGATTACGTGTGTTCAGCACTTCTGTGGAGTAAGAAGCTGTCATGAGTAACAGTGACTCACATCAACAGTATTCCCTATGTGGGGGGTTTGAACACGCCCTGTTTGGGAGAGGGTATAGCATTATTTCCAAGAGCACGTGCAGGGAGTCTAAAAGGCACTCTAGATGATCCTGATCTCTCTCCACCAAACCTCACCTGCTGCCAACCCTCCAGAGTTCCGTAAGGACATCCAGCTCTGCAAATAACTGTCCCCTTGAGTATGGACACCTGCCCTCTAATCTCTGCAGATCTGTCCAACATCCTGAAAAGTGCCTGAATCCATGCATTTTCAGGCCATATACTTCCTAATAAAAGAGGGTCCAGCAATCAACCCTGATAAGGTTAATTTGCCGGGACAGAATCACACTTCATGTCAGAGGACAAACTTGGACAGGGGCCAGCAAAGAGACACATTCATGTCAAGGGAGTTCAAGGTGTCACTGCAAGCAGAGGTAGCCTGAGACCAGAAAGCAGGTATACAGGCATAGAATCAGATGGCAAGCAGGCTGGAGCCCCTGCTGGTGAGGAGGAAGCGGGTGATTCATTCTCTGCAGCTGCTTCTTGACCTTGCTTAACCTTCAGGCTGGTTCAGTGGGCAGAGACCCTGACTCAGAGAGATTCCATTTTAGGGTTTAACCTTGGGTTGCCATGCCTTATGCAGATGGTGGCTTTAGTACTTGACAGCAACAACCTGAAATTTTCTAAATGTTTGTTGTTTGTCTAACTGTGGACAAAAGATGATATGTCTCTCCTACTTTCGCTATATTTTTATGACTAGCATCATGATGTCACTGCATACTCATAAAAAGCAAGTGATGATTTTAAAAACAAGTCTCGCGTTAAAAAAAAAGGAAAAACCCTTTCTTTGGTGAGAGTATATATGTATTTCATTCTGCATGGAAGTAATTTCAGTGTAATCATTACAGGAACAGGCATCCCAGCTCCGGCAGCTGATTCACGGTTCCTCCTTTGCCATTTTGGACCCTTTGAAATTCCTACTTCCCTGCTTGCTGTGTACAAGCCAAATGCCCTCTCTGAGCCACAGTGCCTTTCAGACTCAGGCACCCGGGATGGCAAGAGGCCCTACTCTCACAAAAAGACGAAGGAGGAATGGGCTCTCACTCCCTTCACCCTTGCCACCCAAAGGACCTCCCTTTCCTTCCTCCCTTCTCAGCTTTGTCATAAAGGAGACAGCCGAGAGGTTACCAGAGGGAATTCTAAGTTTCTATATTTTTTTAAATAAATATTTTATTTAGAATAGTTATACATTTACAAAAAAGTTGCAAAAATAATACCAAGAGTTCCCACATGCCCTGTGCCCAGTTTTCCCTGTTGTTAACACCTTATATACTACTATGGTATTTTGGTCACAACCAATTAATCAATACAGATCATTATTATTAACTAAAGTCCATACCTTATTCAGATGTCCTCGGTTTTCACCCAATGTCCTTTTTCTGCTCATGGATGGTATTCAGGAGACTATATGACATTTATTCATCTCATCTTAGGCTCCTCTGGGCTGTGGCAGTTGCTGGGTCTGTCCATGTTTTTGGTGACCTTGACAGTTCTGAGGAGTACTGGCCAGGCACTTTGCACTCTGTGCCTCTATGTGGGGTTTTCTGATAGTTTTCTCATTATTAGAATGGGGTTATGGGCTTTGAGAAGGAAATGCTCTTCTCATCACCACATCACATGACCACATCATGTGCACATATACCACCAACATAATGTGTCACTGTTGATGCTGACCTTGGCCACGGGGCTGAGGTAGTGTTTCTCAACTTTATCCACTGTGTGGTTGCTTTCCTCACCTTTCCATACACATTCCTCAGCAGAACAGCACTCTGCATAGCTCACACTTGCAGGGTGAGATGTGATGCTCCACTTCCTGGAGGGAGAATAGAATGTAAATTATACATTAAATGGAATGATTCTGCACAGGGCTTGCGTCTCTTCTTCTTCATTTATTTATTCAACCATTAATTGATAACAATATGGACACATGGATATTGGTCCTAAGCACTGGGTTATGATCCAATCCTGTGTTAGTTTTTGGTTGCTCAAATTGCTGTGTATTTGGCAATTTGGGCTCTTTCTATTGGCTCTTGTGTCCCTTGGACATAACCCCCATCATTGTCAGGTGGGTTTTTGGGGTGTTTCGTTTGTTTGTTTTAAATGCTGCCTTACTTACTGACACTACAAGATGCCCCAGGCTCATCCTCCTTTTTCTGCCTCAGCCCTAGAATCACCTATTTCTGCAAGGGGCTTGGGCTTCCTTTGTTGGAGAATAGTATTAGAAGCCATGATCTGGGCAGGAGGTGTGCTAATTGCTACTGGGGTGTTATTGCTTCTGGGCCCTCTCAGAAGGTAAACATATTCTCACCTATATACACTTTATTACATTGTATGTCCTTAATGACTATCAAATTTCCTCCAGGCTGAGGAGAATGGCCTGGGATGAGGTACAAAGTATATGGGTCAATAAACTAGTAACTGATAAATATTTCTACTAAACTGAACCCACATATAGCTTTGTAAAGCAACTGTAGAGGTCCTCAGAAGTTTCATGACTTGAAATATTTAAGATTGAACCTTTGCATAAGTGACATGTCCTAAGAATGGTTCATCTTATGAACTTTGTCCCAAAGCTAACTGTTAGCTGCTGACTTCCATAGCTCTCTGTGCAAATGGCTGCTAGGTTATAATCCAGCTATCTTTTAATGGTTTCTTTTTTTATGCTTTCTTCATCCATGTGGTTGCTAATGAATGAAAGTCAGACTTTAGGAGTTTACCTTGTATTCTGGACAGCTGGATCAAGTGCCTGGTGCATTCTAAATAATCAATAGACATTAGGTGAATAAATGAGTGCATAAGTAAATGAATTGCTGACTGAGTTATCATAACTAAACCAAGTAGGATATGTCATGAATAGAGTACTCTAGTTAACGGTACTTGGAAGTATGTCTGTCACTTACACATATCCTGAGAAGTTTATGCACCATGGTTTTAGAAGGCCTGGAGAAGTTTCCAAATTACGGTTTTCCAGCTTTGGAGCTCACTTAGGGGCATATGAAAACAGATGACATTGCCATGCCAGTGCCACCTTTCTCCAGATTGCTCCCAGGGCCACTCTTTCAGAGCCTGAGGGCTCTGACGATGGGAAAGCACTGGCTTCTCATCCTCCCCATGCTGTCCTCCAAAGCTGTTCCTATTCTCTCATGACTGATGATGCACGCAGTCATGTTAACTTTTCCCATCATAATTCCTTGGTTCATATTGCAAATGCCAACATCCAATTTATATTTTATTTAAGAACCAAAGTAGTTTTGCAAGATTATTTTATTTTCAAAGGCAATGGAATCACTTGTTTTCCCATGTTTTCAAAGTTATCTTAAGTAGTGTAATGGATCGACTCACACAGTGCCTTTCATCCTATTCCAGTTAACAGTGGCTTTTAAACTGGGCGCCACAGTGAAGCAGCTTAACATGCGGTTCATTCATCTTCCTCAAATTCTATCACTAGCCCCCTCCTAGCCAGTGTGGCTCTTTCTGCTTCTTAGCACTAGGCATTGAAAGTTTTCTTAGGCAGATGAAGGAGTGATGGGCTCTTTGTGGATGCTTGCAGTTCCAGCAGGCAGCTTTATGGCTTGTGCTCTGAGACGCTTGGATGGATTCTTTCTCTTTCCCCCTGGGCCCACTGGTTACCATATAATACATTGCTTTATTCCCTGTCCCAACAGTCAAAATGTGGGGCTTTGGAGAAAAGCCAATCGTGCATGCTCTTATGACACTAATCCAAATATGTGTTTATTCAAGGGTGCAGTTGTGCAACCTTTGTGCCCTGAGGCTCCCTGGACAATTGCGGCAGGCTAAAAATGGTCTGATTGGCCTGCATTTCTCACTGGAGAGCTAGGCTACAGAGTTCGTTTTGCTCATTACCGGCCTCTCTCCCAACCCAGTCTGTAGCCCTCCTTAGGGCTGGGTTGCAGCTGCAAACACTGTTTTTGTCTACAGTGCCCTCTCTGAAAATAGTTGTCTTTGTTGTGACTGAGATATTTAAGTCTTTTTTCAGTAGCACCCTTATTTGATTGACTGATGGGCCTGTAAGTTATTTTTGAATCTGGGTTATTTCTATTTCTGATATAAGTTGCTAGAGGCTGCATAATTGCTCAACCCATCCTTTTTATTTGATAATCTATACTAAAAAAGTAAACTGTTTTGTTGTAAAGTCTGTATTTTTTTTTTCAGAAATATTGATGGTCAGAATCCAACACTAGGCGTTTCCCCCAAACATAAATTACGTTGCTTAGAGGCATAACATGTCAACATCTTTGTGTCTAGTGCTTTCACAAGAATCTTTTTTAGGATTCTTTTTCTGGAGGAAAAAATAAATAAAAACATATCAAATTCTCTTGTGTAAATCATCTGCGAGGCCTACAAAAATGAAGGGATGCTGTCTGTCAATGAAGATATTATCTGGAGGAATTTAAATTAATAACTACATTGAATGTGGTGAATTGGTTGTCTCAATGACGAGAGTTTGATAAATTGAATTATTCACACTACACAGAAATTTAATGAGAGATGGTATCTTAGGCATAATCTATAAAAAGAAGGTCATGAGAGTTTGGAGACAAGTGACTATAGAGCCAGGAAAGAAAATATTGGATTTCTGCAAACTCAGCCATGCAGTTTGCACATGTAGTAAAAATTATAAATATTTTCTGTGTTTTTAAATGTCAAATGTGTATTGTAAATTCAAGTAGTTTTATAATCTTTCTTGAAATAGTATTTTTAAATTATAAAAATGAACAAAAATCTAATTGGACAAGGAAGTCATCTAATGATCTACTAATTATTAAAGTAAGTGATTAGACTAAGGACAATGGTGCTGAAATTCTTAAGTCACAAAATGGTCATCCCAACTGTCATTATAGTTGAGTGATTAATTCAAAACAATGCTGTTTTAATAAACAATAAATAAATAAATAAATAAGCAATAAACTTAGATTCTGCTCTTGGAATATAATACACATTTATAAAAGACAAAGGGAATTTTTACCAACAAATTTATTCATTCTACATAAAAGATTATACTATGAAGCGAGGTTATATGGTGAGATAACTAATTGCCAAGCTAGAAGTAGCATCTAGGTAGGACTTTATTAAAAATGTTTGCAAACTTAACATATTTCAATAAATTTTTCCTCAACCCATGTATCACTTTTATCTAATTGCCTACATACTCAGGGTCTGAAGGATATTTCATGAAATTATAGGTTAAATTTAGAGTAAAAATATAATCAATTTTGTTTGGCTTTGGTCTTGTATAGTTTATATTTATATAATTTATTCAGATTTAATGACAATTAGTAAATGACTACATCAACCTGTAATGAGAAACTCACTTTAGTCTTGCAACTAGCTGTTCAGCAATTATGTCAGATTATGTGTATTGGGAATAGGGAAAACAGGCATAATATGTCATTATCTTACTCAGTGAAACCAAACTTTTTTAAAAATAAACTTTTAAAAAACTCTAGAATATTCTTAGTTGACAAAAAGTTGCAAAGACAGTATGAAGAGCTCCTATATATACCTTGCATCCAGTTTTCCCTATAATTAACATCATTCATTACTATGGCTTGTCACAGCTAATGAAACAATATTCGTATGTTATTACTAATCAAAGTTATGCTTTATTCATATAGCCTTGATTTTTCACCGAATGTCCTCTTTCTGCCCCAGGACCCCATCCAAGATACTGCATTACATTTAGTTGTTATGTCTCTGTAGGCCCCAGTACAATGTGACACTTTCTCACATATCTCTTGTTTTTGATGACCTTGACATTTTTTAGGAGTCCTGGTGTTTTGTACCATGCTCATTTTGGGGGGTTTGTCTGATGTCGTTCTTACGCTAAGACTGGGGCCATGTATTTTGGGAAGAAGACTGCAGAAGTAAAGTGCCCTTCTCATCATATCAGATCAAGAGTACATGCTGTCAATATGAATTATCACTGTCAAAGTTGACTTTGATTTTCCGGCTCAGGTAGTATTCATCAGGTTTTTTCCACTGAAGGTTTAGTCTTTCACTATTTCCATACTGTACTCATAGAAAAAATATTTTCACTCTGCACAGCCCACATTTCAGGGACAGGGAGATATAGTCTGCTTCCTTAAGAGTATCTGTATAAAGTATTTCAGATTCTTCTGCACAGGATACTTGTCCATTTTCTCCTATTTATTTATTCTATCATTTATTGAGTATGGACTCTTGGATATTTATATTTTGAGTAATAATGCAATACTATGTTATTTATCAATCAAATTGGAACCAAAGTATTTTATTTCATAGTTATTGGCTTATTTTTTGTCAGTCAAAATCTTGTTTCCTAATCAATATTCACAAATTATTATTATTATTATTTTGAGACAGAGTCTTGCTCTGTCACCCAGGCTGGAGTGCAGTGGGGTGATCTCGGCTCACTGCAAGCTCCGCCTCCTGAGTTCATGCCATTCTCCTGCCTCAGCCTCCCGAGTAGCTGGGACTACAAGCGCCCACCACCACACCCGGCTAATTTCTTGTATTTTTTAGTAGAGACGGGGTTTCACCGTGCTAGCCAGGATGGTCTTGATCTCCTGATCTCATGATCTCGGCTCACGCAACCTCCACCTCCCGTGTTCAAGCGATTCTCCTGCCTCAGCCTCCTGAGTAGCATGCCACCACGCCTGGCTAATTATTTTTTTTTTTTGTATTTTTAGTAGAGACGGGGTTTCACCATGTTGGTCAGGCTGGTCTCGAACTCCTTACCTCGTGATCCACCCACCTCAGCCTCCCAAAGTGCTGGGATTAAAGGTGTGAGCCACCGCGCCCAGCCCACAAAAAAATTTCAGTGACATTTTAAAAAAACTAATCAGAATTCACTGTTTATTCATTTTGTTGTAGTTTTCTTCTAGAACCTATGCACAGTACTATGTAAAAATTACAAGACCAATTAAATTTCTTTAGTGTTAAAATCTCTACCAAAAACATTTAAACATTAATTATGCTAAATATTTTTAATTTATGACTACCTTTCATGTACTTCACAGTTTATTCTTAGCTGTTCAAGAAGAAGCGTGTTTATCTGCAGCTTATTTATATGGGTAAAATTCTTAGGGGAAATCTCAAGTATCCCATATCCATGTATCTCTAAACAAGCAAGGTTAACTCCATAAAGAACAAAAAAGTAAGGTTTATAACAGATCTGTGTATTAGATAATAAATCATAATGATGTGACTTGGGAGAAATTCCATTTTCAAGTATAACAGAATAGCTTAGGATAAGACCTATACTCCTTACAAGAAAAACAAAATTTAAAAAATTGGATAAAATACACACAGATAAATCTATTTAAAGCCTTGGAAGAGCTACTAAATCAGACATCACTGGAGGATTAAGATCCCAGGGACGTGACACTGCTAGGGTGCTGGATGACTGACATTCTGCAACATTTTTACTCTGGAGGCATTAGCTTTATCTAGAGGAAGGTAAGGAGGTGAAAATGCAGGATTTTCCGTGTCAGAGGACTGCCACTGAGTACACAGGAACCTGCAGAGTCACTGGTAGTCCGATGGAGCTCAGCTGGAGAGACAAATTTAGAAACTTGAAAGGCCAGCATGTCAGTGGGAAGGAGAGTAAAAAACTGAGCTTGCCACTGTTTTGGAGTTTTTTAAAAAATATACTTTATTTTTAAGAGCAGTTTTAGGTTCACAGCAAAATCGAGCAGAAGATACATACATTTTCCACACATCCCCTGTGTATTTTTTTTTCTCTAAAGACATTTGAGGAATTCTGAAGCAGCAAGTTTAAGCAGAAGAGAACCACTGAAAGGCAGAAAAGAATTGTCAACAGTGCGGGTCTAGGAATTGCAGTAGAGACCTCACCAGGAGAAGAGGCCCCAGGAAATTCTCCAGACTCTGAGTTGGAAGCATTCAGTAGGTTCTGCCAAGAGTATGATCACATCAAAAGCAGAAGAAACCTTATGAGTCTGCAGTCCAGTTGAGAGTCAGTTTAATCTCAAATTGAGTTAAATTAAAATGATCTTTCCTTCCTTCAATTACCCTGCCGAGGAAACAGTGGCTGTTCTCTGCCGGATGTAAAATAATTAGGAGACTGTAAATATTTGTAAAGACACTGTTTGATATTTAACCAAAAATTTCTAGAAAATTTAAGAAAGGGAACCATAGAATAAAATCTAAATGGAAAATTACGCAAAAGAAATAGACCTACAGGTGATCTAAATTTTGGAGTTGGAAACAAACTTTTGAAAATATTTCTGGTTTTTAAGATAAAGGAAATAAAGAGAAAGATGGAGAAATTGATAAAGAATATAATAAAGGTTGCAATTTTAACAGAATATTGCTATCTGTAATAAGAATTGAGTAGAAATTCTAGAAATGAAAAGAAACAAAATAACTGAAATCAATAAATTGACAGTTTGGTTTATAAGAGAAAAGAGGATTAATTCTGTAAGACAGATCAATAGAAAGTTGATCTGAATCACAAAGAGGAGCTGAATCAGAGAGAAAAACTGAATCAAAGAGAGGACTAAAAAAATTTAAAATGAACAAAATAAAAGAGATGCGTGAAATTTAATGAAATGTTATAATATGCATAATTGCAGTTTCGGAAACAGCAAAAGGAGAAAAATGAGACAAAAACAATACAAAAACAGATAAAGTGAGAATGTTCCCAAAGTGATTTATGACATCAACTTTCAGATTCAAGAAGTGTAGGCAACCTAAATAGAATAAATACTAAGAAACACACTGTAAGGCAGATCTCAGTGAACGCACTAGAAACCTAAGACAAAGTGGAAAAAGCTCTAAAGCAGTCAGAAAGAAAGACACGACTTTTTTACAGAAGCAACTAAAACTGCAAAAAAGACTTCCATTTCATCGTGTAAACACAGTTATCTTTAAGTGCTGAAATGAAATAGCTTCTAATTCAGAATTCTATATCCATCAAAAATCCTTGAGAAATAGACACAAAATAAAGACATTTTAAGACAAGCCATAATGAAGAAACTACACCTGCACTCAAATACTAAAATGAGTTTTTCAGGAAAAAGAAAAATGGCCTCAGATGGGAACACGGAAATGCAAGACAGAATAAGGAATAATGAGAGAGTAACTATGTGGGTAAATATAAATACCTATGACCTATAAAACAGTAACAAATGATAAGGTCTTCTGGGGTTTAAAAAATAATAGAGTTAAAACACAAGATAACAATAATGCAAAAGGGTCAGATAAAGGGAAAAGTCCTTAAACCCTATTAGGTGGTAAAATGTCAGGGACAGCATGTCTCAGGGAATAATAAGCTTGGAGAATCATAAGTAACCACTTAAAAAAGGGGAAATGGAAAATTAATAAGTAGTTGATTCACACACCTGAAAAAGAGAAAAAGGAATAGCAACATGCAGATGGTTCAAACAGAGAAAATGAAAAGTAAGATGATGCATATAAACCCAAATATATCAGCAATTGGATTAATCGTGAGTAGGCCAAATATTACAATTAAAAGTCCAAGATTCTTACAAGTGGATAAAATAAACAAAATCTAGCTATATTTGCTTATAGGAGAATCATTGTAACAGATATATGCAAAAGTTTGCAAGTAAAGGAATAGAAAAAGGGTATACTATATAATCACTAACTAAAGGAAAGCTCGTGTCCCAATATAGTATCAGGCAAAGTAGAATAATTAGGGCTTTGTTAAGGCAAAAAGCAGTAATAGTACATAAACAGAGATAGAGAAGGATAGTGTATTGTGATAAACAGGAAAGTATAACATTATTAGTGTCTATGTACCAGTTAATATTTTAAATATATAGAATATAAATAGGCTACAAGTTGTGTAAATAAAATGAATCATACAATAAATAAAAATGAGCTAAGGATAGATGGAGACAGAATTTAACATCTCTCTCTCAATAACTAATAAAAGAAGGCAACCAAAAGACTAGCCAATATTAACAGACTCATTCTAATCGTACAGAATCCTATCAGAATACTACAACCAACAATAATGGAATAAAACTTCCATTTCAATAGCATGTGTAAATTTACCAAAACTGATATTAATACCTTTTTAAATATTCAAATAAATCAGAGTATATGCTCTTCTCACATTGTAATTAAAATAGAAGTAAGTCATGAAATGCTAAATATAATATATCCAAATATTTGGAGAGTAAGGAGGAAGCTTCCAAATAGCTCCTCTGTCAAGGTAGAATTAAAAATGAAAATTAGAAAATATTTTAACGGATGAAATACCTATCAAAATATGGAGTATACAGATAAAGCAAGTACTACTGAGAAGGAATTATATAGAAGAAATATAGAAGAAAAAGAATAAAGATAGAAAATCAATAACCTAAGTTCCCATTTGAAGATTAGGAAAGAGAATGCTGGCCAGGTGCGGTGGCTCACACCTGTAATCCAGCACTTTGAGAGGCTGAGGCGGGCGGATAACCTGAGGTCAGCAGTTCGAGACCAGCCTGGCCAACATGGTGAAACCTGGTCTCTACTAAAAATACAAAAATTTGCTGGGCATGGTGGCAGGCACCTGTAATCCCAGCTACTCGGGAGGCTGAGGCAGGAGAATCACTTGAACCCGGGAGGCGGAGGTTGCAGTGAGCTGAGATCGCACCACTGCACTCCAGCCCGGGCAACGGTGCCAGACTCCATCTCAAAAAACAAAAGAGAATGCTAAATCAGTTCCAAAGAAAACAAAAGGAAAGGAACCATAGATGTAAGTGAAGAAATCAATCAGTAGAAAACAAACATAATGGAGAAAATCCTCAGAACCAATTGTTTTTTAAATCATAAAAATAGATAAACCCTAATGAAAGAGACTTAATTTAAAAAGAGAGAAAGAGTAAATAACATGAGGAATTAAAAACAAGACATCACTACAGATTCCAAAGATATTGTAATGGTAAGAGAATTTGAGGGAAAATGGACAAATTTCTTAACAAAACACAACGAATCAAAATGACTGCAAGAATTAAGAAATCCGAAGACTTCTAAATAAATCAAATTAGTTACTGAAAACCTTCCCCTGAAGAAAACTCCTAAGACATTACGTTAAGTGAAAAAAAGCCAGACACAGAAAGACGAATAATACACGATCTCACTTATATATGGAATCTAAAAAAGTTGAATTCATAGAAAGAGAATAGAATAGTGGTTAGTAGGGGCTGGGAGTGGGAGAAATGGGGAGAAGTTGGTCACCAGGTACAAATACTCAGTTATAAGATGATGAGTTCTGAAATTTAACGTACAGCCTTGTGACTATAGTTAACGAAAATGTGTTGTATACCTGAAATTTGCTTAGAGAATAGATCTCAAGTGTTCTCACCACAAAACTAAACTAAACAAAAAAAGGTAACTACATGAGGTGATTGATATGTTAATTAGCTTGATAGTGGTAATCATTTTACAGTGTATCTGTAAATAAAAACATCAGGAGGGCAGGGCGTGGTGGCTCACACCTGTAATTCCAGCACTTTGGGAGGCCGAGACGGGCGGATCACGAGGTCAGGAGATCGAAACCATCCTGGCTAACACAGTGAAACCCCGTCTCTACTAAAAATACAAAAACAAAATTAGCCAAGCGTGGTGGCGGGCGCCTGTAGTCCCAGCTACTCAGGAGGCTGAGGCAGGAGAATGGCATGAACTCGGGAGGCGGAGCTTGCAGTGAGCCCAGATCGCGCCACTGCACTCCAGCTTGGGCGATAGAGCAAGACTCCGTCTCAAAAAACAAAAAACAAAAAATCATCATGTTGTACAACTTAAATAAATACAATATTTGTCAATCATACCTCAAGAAAGCTGAAAAAAAAAAAACTTCCTGAGACCAAGTTTCACTAATGATTCCTCCAAGTATTAAAAAGTAACAATGCCAATCTTATGCAAACTCTTCCAGAAAAGAGAAAAAAAGGAAATACTTATAAATGCGTTTTAGAAGCCTAGTTTAGCTGTGATGTAAAACCTAAAAAGGATATATAAGACAAATAAATTATAAACCAACTTCTCTCATGAAACAGAAGTAAAATATCATAAGTAAAATATTAGCAATATAAAAAAGTATAATTCATTGCAACCACAATGAAGTTTACATCAGAAGGTCGAAAGTGTTTATATGTTCTGGTCACTCAGTGTAACTCACCATATTGTTGGAAAACAAAAAGAAAAATTTTAAGATAATCTCAGCATTTGAAGAATAGTACATTTGATGAAATTCAATAGACAAATATCATGAAAGCTTTTTAACAAACTAGGATTAGAAAGAAATTTCCTTGATTTAATGATGAGTATCTAACATTTTTTTTTGCACCAAATACTGAAATATGGAAAGCTTTCTTCAGAACAATGGGAACAAGACAGATTCTCCTGCTAGCACTTCTATTCACCATGTTATAGGAGAGACAGTACAATAAGAATACATTTTTAAAGATTTATTATAAAAGGAAGAATAAAAAGACATCATTATTCAGAGGTAAGATGATGATGTATACAGAAAATCCTCCCAAAATCTATAGCCAAATATTTAAATTAATAAGTAAATTTGGCAAAATTACTGGATAAATTGCCAGCATATTTTAATATAAGTATTTTTTTTTACATCTCAAGAACAAATTGAAAATGAAATTTAAAAATATTATTTACTACAGTATAAAAATAAATACGTAAGAATAAATCTAGCAAAAGATGTGGAGGACCTCTACAATGAAATGAGAAAACATTATTAAGAGCACTTCTAAATGACCTCGCTGTATCTGGAAGGGTACACCATGTTTGTGAACAGGAACGCTCACTGCTGTAAATATGCACATTCTCTCTATATTAATACATAGATTCAGTGCAATTCCAATCTATTTCACAGCAGATTTTGTGAAAATTTGCAAACTTAATCATAAAATTTACATGGAAATGCAAAGGCTGAGAATAACCAAGGCAGTTTTGAGGCAGAAAAACAAAACTGAAGGACTTACATGGTTAAAATAAAAAAAGACAAACTGACGAGTGCTGGCAAGAATTTAAATAAGAGGAACTCATACTCTGTTGGTGGGAGTGTAAATTGTAATAGCTTCTTTGCAAAACTGTTTGGCGGTATCTATTAAGTCTGAGTGTATGTGTGTGTATATGTATATATATATATATATATTCAGGAATTCAAATTCTAGGATAAGTTTTAGACTATGAATAACTGAAAGACATACACATGTTCATCAAAAGATATTTAAAAATTCATGGTGGCACTATCCATAATAGCCTAGACTTGAAATCCCAATACCCATCAATAGACCATCAGATAGATAAATTGCGATATATTGATGGAATAAATACTATACAGTTAATGAGTATGAATAAAGTATTGCTACATGCCAAAACATGTCTGGATATAAAAATCTAATGTTGAAACAAAAGAGCCTATAATATACTACTCTATTCTACCAAGTTATAAGACAGGTAAATTAATACATGGTGTTATAAACCATGATAGTGGTTATTTTCAGGAGTAGATAGAGGAATGGAGCATGAGGAGGGCTTCTTGGGTGCAACTAATGTCTGTTTTATGTATTGATCTGACCATTGGTAGATAATCATTTATTTTCTAAAGCTTAATCTAGCTCTACACATCCTCAATAAAAATGTTATTTAAAAAATTATACATGGTAAATGGGATAGAAAAATCTGTCCTGCAGTAAAATGGACTATTTTGAATTAAAACACTGTGAAAAACATAAGTATCAAGAATGAATGCAATTAAAAGCATTGCTCTCGTTGACCAAGTCCAAATCCATCCAGCCGTAATAAATGTTTCAGTAGCAGAGGTTGACCATAATAAGTACTTTTGCAGGCTCAAAACCAACCCCAGATAAGCCTCAGTAGGACTTTTTCCAAATTCTTAATTCAAAAATGCAGTATTCATTTTAAAAGCTAATTTTAGTCATCCTGTTAAATCTTTGTTACACTGGGCTGCTCTATTCACTTTTCTCAGTGTTTACTAATCCTTGAACATAATTGAAAGCAATTTTATAGAAGCATGAAATGAATTTTCATGGATTTTAATCTATATGAAGTGGCCTTCAAAATTATATTTGATCCTGAGTAGATATCTGTTTATGTTTTTTTTTCAGTCTCTCCTATTACCTTACCTTTGCTGAGTCTCATGTTGTTCACAAGAAGAGTTTTATTAAGTAATTGTTAAACTAACAACGTAAGTGAGAACATACAATTTTTCATCACCAACTTGTTAACTAAAAAGTATGTTATAATGCTTATCCTGAAAAACTACTTCCATTTCTTGATAGACTAACAGATGCCACTAATTTGTACAGCACCTGTTACTTTGATTATATAAAAAATGGATGAATATATTCTTCATGCCAAGATTCATATAATATAGAAACATATATATACACACATGTCCATATATACATGTGATACACATACACATGTAATAACGGTCCCCCCTCCTCAAATCTAATGTCACTTTCCTCTCCTTGTGTCTTTCTTTGGGCTGACTGACTACACTGTATCATTGCTGAAATGACTTGTCTTTAAAAACTTGCAGAATCCTTAAACCCAGAGTGGTATTTGACATACCAATTTCTATTTCTTATCTGAAAAATAAATCTTCTATTTAAAAAAGTCCTATTTTCCATGGGCCTCAAAGTGGCGGTAGTAATAAGGAACATTTATTGTTTCTCCATAAGGACAATTTACTAAGCACTTTCAAGAGCCATCTCGCTTTATCTTCCTAACATCCTGTGTTTTAGGTATGTACTATGTCCAATATGGAAATATCTCCCTGAAGTAGGGAGTAAATACCTAGAATCACAATTATTACATTGCACATCTGATACCCAGTATGGTGGTTCACACTTGTAATCCCAGAACTTTGGGAAGCCAAGACGGGTGGATTGCTTGAGCTCAGGAGTTTGAGACCAGCCTGGGCAACACGAGAAAACTCCATCTCTACTAAAAATACAGAAACTTAGCTGCATGTGGTGGCATGTGCCTGTAGTCCCAGCTACTTGGGAGGCTGAGGTGAGAGGATCACTGCAGCTTAGGAGGTCGAGGTTGCAGTGTGACGAGATGACACCACTGCACTCCAGTCTGGGGTCTCGAAAAAAAAATCTGAATTTTGAGTTCATGAAATCTGACTCCAAAATCTCAATTAATCCATGGAACCATTAACCAGTTCTTACCTGAGCCTCAACGAATCTCTCACTAGAACATAATCCTGAGAGGGTATTAGGTGGTCATATGGTACCCGTGAAGCACTGGGGACAATCAGCTATCTCAAAGTCACAAAGGTACCAGCATATTTCCCAATATGTTTACCAAGCAGTTGACTGCAATTTAGAAAAAGTTGTCTAAAGAAGCGATGACTTACATTTTGTTATGATTAAGTTAACAAAATAAACTGTGAGAGCCTGAGTGTGTCTGGCTTTAGCCTCTGTGGTAACTATGGATAGCATTCCCAGTTATCACACACTATCTTCATTTTCCTCACACTACTCAAACTCTCCATACTTAGAACACTGTTTAAAATGAGGGATAACAACGTGACTTGCTTTGGCTAATGAGATGTGAGCAATGCAATATGTACAGCTGCTGAGCATCTCTTGGGGCTCTGTTTACCGCGATAAAATCCGGAGTTTCCCGCAATGACTCCAGCATCGCAGGGTGACAGGACCTCCTCCACCTGAGGGACCACCTGTGCATCTGAGTTGGTCCCAGCCCCTGCCAGGCCAGCTTGGCTATAAGTGGTGAACTAGAAATAAAACATGAGCAACCAAATATTTTACCCCCAAAATCTAATTCTTTGATATATTTTGAAATGCCCCTGCAAAGTTGTCTCTTATGGGGAAAATCTGCATTCTGTAGGAAATCTCCTTCTCTTACCAGGTCTTTTCCTGAGAGTCTGACACCTTTTAAGGTCCAGTAAGTGACATTTATCATCTATTCTCTCTGAACTTTGGCTTCCACAACCCCTTTTTACCTTAACCACAGCATTTCTGTCTTTGCCTGTAACTTTTGCTCCCTTAAAATGTATAAAACAAAGCTATAGCCCAACTACCTTGGGTTCTCAGAACCTCCTAAGCCTCCTGAGGCCTGTGTCACAGACCACGATCCTCAGATTTGGCTCAAAATAAAACTCTTCAAGTATTTTAATTAAAAAATAGTAAATAAAATGAATGAATCTTGCTTTCATAGAGTTGGTATATGTTATACCTTATTTACTCACAATTTTATGTTAGGTGTTACCCATAATCTTCTTTAATAGTGATGGCTGAGGCCCAGTGTGGTGGCTCACGCCTGTAATCCCAGCACTTTGAGAGACCAAGGCGGTCGGATCACCTGAGGTCGGGAGTTCAAGACCAGCCTGACCAACATGGAGAAACCCAGTCTCTACTAAAAATACAAATAATTCGCTGGGTGTGGTGGCACATGCCTGTAATCCCAGCTACTAGGGAGGCTGAGCCAGGAGAATCACTTGAACCCAGGAGGCAGAGGTTGCAGTGAGCCGAGATCGCGCCATTGCACTCCAGCCTGGGGAACAAGAGTGAAACTCCATCTCAAAAAAAGAAAAAAGTAGTAATGGCTGAAACATAGATAGCATTTACTATACACCAGGCCCAAGTCTAGTCCTCTTAACAACTCTAAGGAAGTAGGTGGTATTATTTTTTTTCCATTTTGCCAATGACAAAACATGTTCTAGATCATAGAGCTAACAAACAGTAGAGGTAGGTAGGGCTTGAACCCAGGCTCTCTGCTCACACAGACATATGAGAATGTCTTTAGGAAAAATGTGCCTCAGATAAATTAAAAGAACACACAGCTATACAGGGACTGTAGAAAGGCTTGACTGGAGGATCTGACTTCCGGTTCTCTGAGGTTTTGTGAAACTCCCCTATAAAAGGTATCTCCTTAGGTGTTGGTAAACACCTGCAGAAATAAATTTAGAGGAAGCTAATTATTTCTCCCCTTGCCTTCTTTCTCACTCTCTTTCTCTCTTTCCCTCTCTACTCTCTCTCTCTCTCTCTTTGTTTTTTGGTCAAGAATTAATCTTCAAACCTGAGATTTTAATTTTCCTTTTGTTTGAACTTGCTAATAAATACTAACAATAAAAAATGTTACTAGCAAAATGACATACCCAATGATATGATGATGCAATGGGTAACTTTTGGAAGACATACTTAACCCTCTCTAATTTGTTACCTGGTTCTAGAAACAACTAAAACTCTGCAAAAGCCTCAGTTAATAGTACTTCTTCCTATGCAGCAAAAAATCAGAAGAGTTAAAATTATTAGTTGTAGTTTGTTTGTTTTTACTTTTCTCTCAATATATATAGAATTATACAGCTGAAAAAAGCCCAGTCTTTTCTTGATAGATAGTATAACATCTAAATCAATTTAGATTGTTTTCCAGCCTTTTAAACATATATAACCCACATAAAAACCAACTCAACAGTTTATTTTCTTTCTCTACTATTTCCAACATGAATTTCTTCACATAGAAGACTTGTAGGTTTCTACTTCCTGCATTTGTTCAGAAGTTATTTTTGCCCACAATGTCACCTTTCTCATTTCCTTTCTGTCTGCAAAAATTCTCCTGTTCTTAGTGTCCAGTGTGACTTCTGGTTCTCCTTAAACTACTTTGTCTCCGTTAGTTTAGTTCATATGATCAATTCTGTCTTGCTATTCCCAGAAACAGTAGGGGCTGCTTTATATATTCAACAGCTTTTATGTTTACTTTCCATGCTCAGATTATCTTTTGATGTGTTTTCCTTCATAAGGTGTAAGCTCCTTAAAGAAATGACTTGTTCACGCCTGTAATCCCAGAACTTTGGGAGGCCGAGGCGGGCGGATCACGAGGTCAGGAGATCGAGCCTATGCTGCCTAACACAGTGAAACCCTGTCTCTACTAAAAATACAAAAAAAATTAGCCAGGCGTGGTGGCGGGCGCCTGTAGTCCCAGCCACTCGGGAGGCTGAGGCAGGAGAATGGCGTGAACCTGGGAGGTGGAGCTTGCAGTGAGCCGAGATCGCGCCACTGCACTCCAGCCTGCGCAACAGAGTGAGACTCTGTCTCAAAAAAAAAAAAAAAATGACTTGTGCTTTCATATATACGAAGGAATCTACTGCAGGACTGTGAATGCAATGTGTAAATGAATGCTTTTTGAGTCAACTGTACACAGTGATATCTTATAATCAAAAGTTGCTTCTAAGTGATGGTTGTATACCATAAAATATTACAGCATTGATTCAAGCAAACAACTGACCCTTTGTTAACCATTGAAGATATCACCAATGCTGCTTTTATGGCTTTTTTTAATATGCAAATCCTGAGATGCAGGACATGCTTTATCTTTTCTCCTACCAGTACATCAAAAGTTCCCCTGTTCCTTTCTCAACATGGATCCCATATACCCTCTGAAGGGGCCACCAACCCTACTTTTTTAATGATTAGTTTTTTCTCTTGCCATTTTGTAACCTATATTTCCATTTTGAAACATGTTCGGTATGATTTCAATCTTTTTTTTTTTTAATTATACTTTAAGTTTTAGGGCACATGTGCACAACATGCAGGTTTGTTACATATGTATACATGTGCCATGTTGGTGTGCTGCACCCGTTAAATGGCGATTTCAGTCTTATAAAATATGTGGAAGTTTGATTTATATATTCAGTTTTGAAAAAATGTTCCATGTTCATTTAAAAGAATTTTTTTCTGTAGTAGTTGGGCACCATATCATTTACATGTCATTTATACATACTCAACCAAGTTTGTGAATCATCATTTTTGTCTGAAGTTTCTGTCAATTGCTCAGGGAGACAGGTTAAAAATCTTTTGCCATCATTATGATCATAGGTTTATCTTTGTTTCTTCTTTCAGTGGTCTCTCTCTCTCTCTCTCTCTCTCTTCCCTTTCCCCCCTTCTGTCTCTCTCTTCTTTCTCTCTTGGCCAAACTCGTTAATGGTAATTTTTCTTTGAAGACTCTACCAATTACCCAAATAGATTAGTTAAAAATCTGCCACTATAATCATGATTGTGAATAAAAGGGAAAAAACAATTTTGAAATACAGAGCATGTACCACAAATTATGTAACTTGTGGAGCAGGGTCAGAGCAGCATCCTGTGTTGAAACACATTAATATTCTACAGCAAAGCCACCACTATTCATATGAAATGAAATAAATAAAGACTATAAATGACATTACATAATTTCAGCTTGGGTTTTGGCAGCAAATTTGTAAGTCTTTCAATTTTCAGAGCTTTGTGAATTTCATCATTGTAGAAGAGAGATTTTATATGTGTATTCTGAGGGGGTGCGACATGCAGTATGAATGATGTTATCTTTCAGCAAGTGGGTGATACCGTTCCGTTCTTCATCTCAAGGAATGTCTTTCCCTCTGAAGTCTAATTTTCTAATATCAATGTAGCTTATATCAACGTATATTGTCACTGCAGCAGCAAATCAATGTATATGTGATAGTCTACTCATATAAGGACTATTGATAGTCTATAAAACTGTAGTTGGTATTTATGTGGTATATCTTATATTTTATATATATATTAGATCTGTCCTCTATAACAGTATATAATTAAATTTTTAAAAGTCTAGTCTGAAAATATTTGTATTATAGTACTCTGTTCCTTTAATGTAATTGCCATATTGCATTTAATAACTGTTTAAATATATTATTATGTCTTGTATTTTTCTATCAACTTCCTATTTTTTATGCTTTCTCTCTATTCTTAACTTTTTTGATTAATTTGTATCCCTTTGTGCTTTCTCTTTCTTAATTTAGAAGTTATTTCCTTTCCTATTACTTGTTACCTTAGCAATATATTGACTTGTCAAAATCTAAAATGAATTAATACTTTTAATCTCCAACTAGATAACAACAAGAACCTTAAAACAATATACCTTCATGCATCCCCCTGGTTTATATGTTATTTTGGCTGTCATAGTTTCTATCTTTTCTAAAACAACTTGGGACATGATGATTTTTGCAGTTTTATGGTCGGTTATTGTTCAGATTCCCCCATGTGCTCACTACTCTTTTTGTTTATTCTCTTCGGCATTTTGCATCTTTAGTCTCTTTATTTCTAAAAGTTCCATTTGGCTCCTTTTTAAATCTGTTACATTGCTTTATACAGCTTTCTGTTTCCTTAAAGTTTCTTTAAACCCTTAAAGCCTAGCACTCTTTAAAATATAGACATATAGTTGATTTATAATCTGCCTAATAATTTTAACATATAAAGTCTTTGTTCTATTTTTTTCAAAAAAAATTTCTTATATTGCCTTGTATTCTTGCATGTTTATTGTTGACTCTTCTGCATATTTTTCCAGGAAATTTGTGGAATTTATTTAAGACCTTGAACAAAGGTACACTCCTACAGATGAGTTTTACTTTTGATTTTAAAAGGCATTTAGAAAATGTCTAAAATGCCTTAAAATTGAAGTTAAGGTTGAGTATACTTGGACTCTCCAGGCATATGAAAGGCCCACCTGGGTCACAAGTTCTGCAGAGTGTTCTTTAACTCTGACAGCAAGGCAGCCTCTGAGCAGCCTCCGAGGCCTGGGCACTTGGGGTACATTTACTTTGAGTTCACCTTTTCCCTGAAGCTCTGGCTTTGAGGAAATCCTCCCTTCAGAGGAGCCACTTTTCCTATTAGATTGAACATGATGGTAGGTTCTTGGTTTAGACTCATTCCCTTCGCCCCAAGAGACCTTCAAAACAAAAATGTAGGCTCAGCTATATTAGCAAATCCTCTCGGGTTAAGGCTGCTTCAGCACTCAGCTTGCTTCTTTGGAGCTTTGCATTCACTTAAATTACGAATCTGATAGTTTTTAACAAGTCCATCAGCTCCTAAGTATCTTAAAAATATATTTTTTTAAATTGCATATACATTTTGAGTATGACTCCTCATGACTTTTACAACCATATATTTAATGAGATATGTATTCATTTATTTACAAATTTGTATAATCACTTACTGGTATGGGACAGATATGCTTAAATTTACTAATAAGAGAAAAAAACAATGTTTGTGAAAATATTGGGGGTGTCATTTTGCTATTCCACAAAGGTATTTTTTGGTAGGTCAATCTGTTATGGGGAAATCTAATGCCAAGGAAATGGTTTGTTCCACATCTTTCCAGAGCACGATCGTGTGTCTTCAAGACTTCACATGTTCCATGATCAGTCTATTACCACATAAAAATACTTCAACACTTTCATCCTGGTGAATTAGTCAAGAAGGGTTCCTTTCTTTTAGTATTCAGAACTCCCCTCTTCTTTGCAAGAGATCTACAAAGCTTGCCAGGAGCCATGCTGACCTTTGCTGTTGGTCAAGGTCCTCCAGGGACTACTGCATTCTCAGGGCCTTGTCTCTCTTGAGTCAGTGAGGTCCCTAAAACGTGGGTTTAAGAAGACACAGAGCCACTGTCACAAAAAAATGAGGCCAGACTGCAACAGTTCTCCAAAGAACTTCTGAAAACCTGGGAATACTATATGAAAAGCACAATTCAGAGAAGAAAAAAAAATTCTTTTTCAGGTGTCACTTTTTCCAAAATCCAATAAAAGACCAATTCCCAGGTAATTCCCCCATAGGCTACTCCCTCATTAGGTCAGAAGTGTTGGGACTATTTTTCTTCTAACCTGAGTCCTCTCTCTCATCTCATTTCTCCCCAGAGTCTCATAGCCTCAATTTCCTTCTACTGGCCCCATTATATAAATACATAAATAAATTATATAGACCAGGCACGGTGGCTCACACTTGTAATCCCAGCACTTTGGGAGGCTGAGGCGGGCAGATCACGAGGTCAGGAGATCGAGACCATGGTGAAACCCTGTCTCTACTAAAAATACAAAAAAAATTAGCCGGGCGTGGTGGCGGGCACCTGTAGTCCCAGCTACTCGGAGAGGCTGAGGCAGGAGAATGGCGTGAACCCGGGAGGCGGAGCTTGCAGTGAGCCAAGATTGCGCCACTGCACTCCAGCCTGGGTGACAGAGCGAGACTCCGTCTCAAAAAAAAAATAAATAAAAATAAAAAAATAAATTATATAATATTATCATAATTTATCTGGAGCCACTGCTTTATTGACCTTCAAAATAGCCTTTTATAATATTATTTTTTAAAAAAACAGTATAGCCATTGTTGAAAGAAAAACTTTAGACAAATTAAATTTAACAAAGTTTACTTGAGCAAAGAATAATTCATGAACCAGGTAGCACTCAGAGCCAGAAGAAGTTCAGAGAACTCCCATGTGCAACAGTGATCTATCTACATTCAGAGTATTTACAGACAGAGTAAGGAAGTAAAGTACAAAAATAACTTGATTGGTTACAGCCATGCATTTGCCTTATTTGGAAATGGTCTGATTAGTTGGCTGCCTGTGATTGGCGGAAGCTTGGCTGCTCATGATTGGCCAAGACTTGGCTGTTTGTTATACTCCTGAGTTAGGTTTTCAGTTTGTGTATCTACTAAGTTAGGTTGTAGTTTGTAATGTAGGCACTCAAAGTGCAAAGACAGCCTCAGGCCAATGGCCTCCTGCTTGTGTAATTTACCATTATTTTGTCTCAGCCTCTCCCTTCATGAGTAGACTTAGTGCCTTAATTTTACACAAAGAAGGGCCCTCCAAACTGCCCCCACTGCACCGAATAAAAAGACAAGTCTTCACAAAAAGGTCAGTTATTGCCATCCCACAAAGCACCAACTATACAATCTATTGGCAATACCGCCCATCCAGAGTAGCCCTGACTTTGGTTACTTACATTTCTGTACATTAGAGAAATATCTAACCCACTGCCAAAGCGTTATGCACCAGTTCACTTCCTTTGCCCTGGCCCTAACTATTCCTCTGCTTTTATGTTTTGTTATGTCACTTATTGTTATCTGATGTCCTTATTTATCAAAGGCCTCTCCCCACTAGCTTGTAAATGCTTCTATGATGGGGTGTTATGGAGAGAATTGTGTTCCCTGCAGAAATTCATATGTTGAAGTCCTAATCCTCAGTATCTCAGAATGGAACTGCTCATTATAGACACACACAGAGGGAAGATGATGTGAAGACTCAGGGAGAAGATGGCCATCTACTAGCCAAGGAAACAGGCCTGGAACAGTCCTTTCCTTTCTATCTTCAGAAAGAACCAAGAGGCTGACATCTTGATCTCAGACTTGAGAACTGGGAGGTAATACATTTCTCTCTTTTAAGCTACCCAGTCATTGGCACTTTTTTATGGCAGCCTTAGCAAACTAATACACAGGAGATTTTTGTTTTATTTATTTCAGCATCCTCATGGTTTGGAAAAAAAAGAAATAAAGGGAAAAAAGAAAATAATAAAGATGTGGTAAAATCAATGAAATTTAATTTAATAAGATTAAATACCAATACATGTTTATTATAACAGCAAAAACAAGTCAAGTTTATGGCAAGATTGATGAAGAATAAAAAAGAGAATAAAAAATCAGACTGGCTATGAATTATTGGATGATAACAGAGTTCTACTAACTAAACACAATGAATATAAAACACCCTGTAAACTATCACCTTTGGAGTCTTTGTTGCTGACTACTATTTTAATTCATATAGACTTAATGACACAGGAAAATTTACAAGACTTTAAAATTTCAAACCCTAAATGCAAACATTTATGCAAAAGATTAAAGAATACATCCCCTAAAAGTTTTTTTATTGCAGAGTAACATTTTGAATAATTTCTTCAAGTTTTCTGCAATAAGCATGTACTTATCTTAAGATGAGGAAAAACTCATAAAATGTACTTTTAAAAATAAACACATAAAATGCATAGAAAGAGATTCTGCAAAATCAGAGTGCAGAAGTAGATTAGAACATCCTTCCTACAAAATATCTATGAGGTCATGTGGTAGGTAAATAACTTTTTTGAATTAAAAAAATTTGGACATTGATGAATCATTATCACAAAAGCAAATGCAAGACTTAGAATGTCTATGAAGTACTGAACACAGAGGTAGCAGTGTACTGTACTTTTTGACTTATCTGGAAATTATTTTTCAGAAATTCAGTATTGAAGAGTAGTTAACAATTAACATGTGAGAACATTTACTATTTCTAACCAAAATTATTCTATTTCTGTAAAAAAAAGTTATATATTTTAGTCAACTCCTTGGAAATTAGCTTTTCTGTAATATCATCTATTGAGTTAATAAGATAAGAAATATTCCACTTAAATTACCCCCAAAAAAGTCTGGTGACTAATATACTCAGTGAGAGAGAGGGGTATCACAAAAAAACTGTATTTTATTTCCAAATATCTGAAAAAATGCCTGGCAGTCTTCAACATCATTTAAATACAAAATGGCTTGATTGTTGTATACTGTGAATAAATATAAGTACTGAAAGAAAAATTTATGATGGGAAACTGCAATGGTAAATGCATCAAATAGGTCTGAAAGACTCAATGAGTAAATGAAACTTAGAAGGGAAGAAGTATTTGCTCAATTGACATTAAAACACCTTCCATATGAGAATAACAATTTTCTCCAAATGCTTTCCAAATAGATTTTGTCACCACTCTCAAGTTTGGCTGAAGATATCAAAGTCATGAGGTCACATGAGATCAAACAAAATGAAAAGTTTAATTAATCATTTTATGAATTAAATCAATGAAGAAAACCAAACTGGAAGATAAATTGTCTTTTGTTTTTGCCGGTAGCAGGTTCTTAAGAGCCTGAATAATTCAGGTGATAGCCTGAACATGTTTTATTAATTAATTTTTTACTTTTTTATTATATATCAATCATCGTTAGATATCATCACAAGTTTCCCTCTTCTCTCACATTCTCATGTCCTTTCTATTTTTTGAAAGCACTAAACACTGACATGTTATGTATCTGAGTATTTTACTATCTTCCTCCACTACAATATGAGTTCTATGTGAGAACAAAAGCTAGAATATAGAGGTATGTGTAATTATTGGAAAAATGTTCTCAAAGATGTGTTTTAGGACTTCACGTGTTTAAAGTTAGTGCCTAAATCCAACAGAGTAGAGCAATTTTATAACTGATTAGAAGTACTGTGGAATCCCCACATTTCATAAGTGCCATTAAAAAGGCAAAGATATTAGTTTTAAAATAACAACCTCATTAAAAAGTGGGCAAAGGACGTGAAGAGACACTTCTCAAAAGAAGACATTTATGCGGCCAACAAACATATGAACAAAAGCTCAACATCACTGATCATTAGAGAAATGCAAATCAAAACTGCAATGAGATACCATCTCATGCCAGTCAGAATGGCTATTATTAAAAAGGCAAGAAACAATAGATGCTGGCGAGGCTGTGGAGAAACAGGAATGCTTTTACACTGCTGGTGAGAATGTAAATTTGTTCAACCATTGTGGAAGACAGGGTGGTGATTCCTCAAAGACCTAGAACCAGAAATGCCATTTGACCCAGCAATCCCATTCCTGGGCATATACCCAAAAGAATAGAAATCATTCTATTATAAAGACATGTGTGTTTGTTACAGCACTATTCACAATAGCAAAGACATGGAATAAACCCAAATGCCCATCAATGATAGACTGAATAAAGAAAATGTGGTACATATACACCATGGAATACTATGCAGCCATGAAAAGGAAGAAGATTATGTCCTTTGCAGGGATATGGATGGAGCTGGAAGCCATTATCCTCAGCAAACTAATATGGGAACAGAAAAGCAAATATACTGTATGCTCTCATTTATAAGTGGGAGCTGAACAATGAGAACATATGGATACAGGGAGGGGAACAACACACACTGGGGGCTGTTGGGGGTATCGGGGGTGGGAGAAGGGAGAGCATCAGGATAAATAACCAATGCATGCTGGGCTTAATACCTAGGTGACTTGTTGATAGGTGCAGCAAAAAACTCTGGCACACATTTACCTATGTAACAAATCTGCACATCCTGAACATGTATCCCAGAACTTAAAATAAAATAAAATACCATATATTTCAATATTTAAAATTTCATGTTGTCCTAATAACAACAACAACAACAACAATCTCTAGATGATATTGTTAACTGTGTTGCTTATTTAATCTAACCAAAAATTAAGTTTTGAAATGGGAATAATATAGATTGACATTTTTACTTGCAATAGCAAGACTTTTTTGGGGGCTCATCTCCTAAGTCTGTAATGCAGGTACCTGCAGATCCCAGGACAAGAGCCCATTGAGAACCTAGAACGAATTTTTTAAAGCACATAACAATACCCTTTGGAAAATATTTAGACCGACACCTCTGGTCTCAGCATTGCAAAAGACTTTTCTTTCCCTGGAAGCAACATCCTTTTATTTGCACGATTCTTTTGAGAGACTTTCTTGCTTTAATTGACTAATTAAGTTAAAGGCCACAGTATAGTGCTGGAAGTACTTTCCTTCTAAAAAGAGCACTTTGGCCTTTAAGTGTTCCAAAGAATGGCCTCCTTCACCACAAGTGCCATAGGGCTTGGCACCTCTGTCCACATGCATATGGTTTCTTTGAGTCTAAAAGCGGAGAGGGAGATAGAAAGACAAAATCTGCCAGTCTTTCCTGCCTCCCAACTTACTCATTTCCAACGAATGCCTTAGTGACTGGCTGCTAAGTGGGCGAATCCCAGCAAACCACATTCCGCTATGAGTGGAAACAGTTCAAAAGTTTCAGTCGTTCGTTCCAACCAGTGGATCGTCTTTTCCTGTAAACGCGGCCCAAAAGCGTTTATATGAAGTTGTAGGTGGACTTGACCTTAGTCAGGCTTAGAGGAAAAGGCAGTCTTCCAAGAATTCTAGAACTCAGTGCTTCACATGCAGTTAGAAAGAACCCATAAACAGCTGTACAGAGGCCATGTGGTCCTCTCCCAGCTGAAAACCCTTAAAAACAGCAAACTAAGTAAATGGCTGTGGTATTTATTTATGCTGTTTATCACTCTGGTAGAATGTGGACTAGGATAGTAGCCTGGGAGATTATCTTGTGGCGATGATGCAATTATAGCCCAGTGCTGCACAGTTGATAAGGTGACCTACAACGTCCTCCCCAAGATGAGGGGTTTTGAGATTGCAGAAACCAGTCTGTTCTGAACGCTGCTGCCTACTGTAATGGGAAAGACCCCTCACCCACTATCGCCAATGCATGGCAATTCGCTGATCGTGCCTTTTCTTGCTTAAAACTACTGTTTTAATGTTTTGATGGGTGTGACCTTTTTAGATAGTAAGTAAGGTCTTTCTCGTGCTGTGACTGGTACTTGTTCAGGAAAGTTGCAGAGACCACAGGACAGAAGCTGAAGCCAGGAGTTCGTGGCCAAAGCATCCATGAGCTCTCTATGGCTGGCATATCGCTGAACACCAATTTTTGCTCTACTTGACCCTTTTGGAAAATCAAACTCACAATCACTTTCTTCCAAGAAGAATTGAACAGAAACTTATTTTTAAATCTTTGATGGTAAAACTAAGCAATAAATGATTTCTCCAAGCAATTATTGCAAATGCTTGATTCTATATTTCTCATTGTTTCCTGATTCTTTCCCTACCATCGATGACAAATTATGACAGCTCCACTCATACCTCTCTCCTCTTTTCCATTTTCATTGCCATCATCCTTACTCAGAGCCTCACTATCTATCGCCTAAATCACTGCAGTAGTTTAGTCAATTTTCCTTCCAATTTATGCTAAACACCACAGCAAGATTAATTTTTCTAAAGCATACTATTGATCTAAAGAAAAAAGAACAACCAACGATAGATGTCTGTTGCCTATCAAATTGAGTGAGATGCCTTAGTTGTGTACTAAACACTTCAATGCGTCAACCCTTTGAGCCCCAACTTTTTATATATCCATTATCCTTTCTCCCATATTTCAGCCTTAACTCCAATTTTGGGGAGATGCCTGTGCTTTGGGTTCAGCTTAGATTAGATCATCAGGTTTCAGAAAACAGCTGAAGACTGAGCAAGAGAATGATGTGGTCATAGAAATGTTTCGGGTGGGTCTGGGTTATGGCTTTGGAGGGTGACTGAGCAGGGTGAAAGCCACTGCCTGTGTCTGGGCAGGCAAGGATGAGGGCTTACACCAGACAGCTGAAGGAGGCATGCAGAAGAAAGTGATGAGCTCAGGCCCCAAAGGAAAGGATTTTTAGAAAGGACAATATTTGATAAGGTGGAATGAATTAAAAACAAGAGAAAAAGACAACTTCCAGATTCCACATTCAATTCGAGCTATCTTTTAAGACTGTTTCTATAACAGGCCTTATAAGTGAAGCATGAGGTGGTTAAGTCAGTGACCGTCAGTTTAAAATGGCATGTGTATTATTTCATTTCAAACACCACTCAGATTAACATGACTCGTTTTTCCACTAATTCCCTACCCCCAGCATTTATCATCTTTGTAACCACAGGCCCATCAAATAATCGGATTGTCTTCCTCAGAATATTTTTAGTACCTGTGTCAGTATATGGCAAATCATCAACATGGTGAGTTTGCAGTTAACCATTATTCTAATTGCTATGTACTTTCTGACTGTGGAGCACTGACAAAAATATATTTACTGTGAGGTCATTTAAAGCAACATTTTAACACACAATTCCTTTAAACAGACACAGAATGATGTGCGGTATCTGCAGGAACACTAAACATGGTATAGCTATGCTATGTTACATGATTAGTAGCACTGGCTGTACCCGTGCTCAACAAACGTTTGTTGACATTTTCTTCAAATTCTAAGATATTCTTCAATGTTGTCAAGTTGAAAATACAATGGTACCATTAGAGAAAAACAGGTGCCATAGTTACCACTTCCACCCCAGAAAGGGAAATTGATAAAGCACTTTCTAACTTGTTTGGACCAGTGCTTTATTTATAAAAATATGTGTGGGTAGTTTGTTGTTAAATTCTTTGAAACCTTTATTTAGAAAAAAAAAATGACATAAAGGCATTTTTGCTTGTTGGGAAACAGAAGGGTTAGGAAAATGTTAGGCTGTGACTTGCTCCTTGAGTGAATGTGGTTCTCATTAACTCACAGGAATCAGAAAGTAAAGAACACCACAGGCCAGGAACTCTACAGTGAAAATGCTAAATATCTGATGAAATGTGTCTTACAAATTAAATCTCAGACTCTTTTCAGAGCTCTTAATACACTCTCAAGGGTGAAATGTGTTTGTTTTTAGCAAAGTAGATTAGCTTACATCTTGTGATGGGAAAAGTCTGTGTAATGCTCGTGTCCTTTAGCTCTCATTTCGGAGCAGTTCATTCGGGTTGTATCTTTTGGCCATAGTTGTGGATCTCAATTTTCTACCCTGTCTGAGTGTTAAATCGTTTTCTGTCTGCTGTCAAGCTGTCTCTTTTGGTTCCCATACCCCTCTCCTCTTTTTGTAAGGTACTTACTTATTTCTAAGGTCAGGTGGAATTCAACTGTAGTTTTCTTTCTTTATCATGCACTTCAAAATCTAGCATTGCTTCATATACCTGACTGCGAAATATGGCCAGTTTTAACCAGAATATAAATTATTGGACTCTAAACATTTGTACAAATTTTGTACAAACCACATGTTCAGTGGGACTGGCTCTTTTAGAGCCTAAAGAAGGTGGAATAGGCATTTGAGCAACAGACAGGTTTTGAACAATAACTATTCCCAGTAGTTGAATGATTTGGAGCACAAGTCAACATGAACCACCACGATTGTCTGTACCATCTTTTACGATACTTCTATGCTTTCAAAAACCTGGAGTGAGGTACCATTCCCAAGCCAGCAGGCCACCTCCATCAACCCTCCTAGATTGATTCTCCCACTAAGCCGAGGCGACCAGGCCTTCTTTTATTCTTTCTCATGGCAAGTAGTCCAACAGATGTTTCCTAGAGGGCTGTGGTGGCAGGGAGATTGATTTCTTGGCTTTCTGGGGTGTTAACATAGTATCTTGAAAATTATGTCATGTGGATTACAGTCCTTACGCTTGTCTAAAAGAAACTTTACACGTGTTTGGAAGAGGATACATGTCTATATGGAATTACTTTGGCAATGGCCTTTATTTCAGCTTCCAAATCAAGGAGGGCAACTTCAAATACCAAAAGACAGCTTCAGCATGATTCAGATCCCAAGTGCAAGATCTCCATCACAAAGCAATGTTATGCAGCTCATCACAGATATGTACTATAATGAATTCTGGCAGGCACACTATTATTGTCTCCTGATGAAAAGTATAACAGTTTATCAAGACTATTTTGAATTCTAATCCTGTTCAACCAGCTTGCCTAGCTTCCACATGTTGGTAATAATAGCTAACACTGATATAGCAATTTATTCTATACCAGGCACACTTAAAAACAGTTTACATATATCAATTAATTTAATTTATTTCTCACAACCACCCTATGATGTAAATATTATTATGATTTTGCGTTAAAGATGGGGAACTGATACACAGAGGAGTTAAGTAACTTGCCCCATATCCAATAGCTAGTGAGTGCTAGAGTTAGGATTTGAACCCATTAGTCTCAGTATGAGATGTAACTACTTCATTCCCTTCCTCAGTCCCATTCAAAATTGATAAGTCATTAATGTAAAATCTTTAAAAAACAAACAGTTTCAGAAGGAATTCCAACAAAACAGTCTTGATTTTTACTTCATTCACTCATGGTTATTAAGCAGTGAAGTCAAATTAAGATTTTTTTTGCTAAGGCAATCTATGGGGGAAATGTTACAGAGTGGGACTCTGAGGAGCACAAGATCAGAGCCAGACAGGCCATTGGGGGGCTATTGCAATGGAGATAAGAGTTGTAAGGGCCTGGAACTGGGCAACAGGACTGTAGTGGGAAAATTCATAATACGGTCAGGAGTTACAACCAGCATTTTCTGCTTCATCTCTGCTTCACCACTTATCAGCATGGTGTTCCTGGGAAAGCTTCTCAGCTTCTTTGTGCCTCAATGTCTTCATCTGCGAAATGGTAGTAAGAGTCATATCTAGCTCATAGAATAATTTTGAGAATTAAATGAATTAACATATATAGAACACTTAGAACAGTGGCTGGCATGTTGTAGTCACTCTGTGACTGAATATAATTACTACTACTATTATTAAGTAGATATGGGCATGAAAGATAAAAACAGGCAAAATTGCTCCCAATTTCTAACTTGAGTGACTCTGGAAATAATGGCATCATTGACCGAAAATAAGAATAGATTAAAAAAAAAAGAGGCAGGAGAAAACATTAACCATATAGTAGAAAAGATGCCTAATTGATGGAACAAGATCCTAAAAGAAACCAGGGAGAAAAGGGTCAAGAGGAGGAGAGCTTGGTCTTGAGATCACAAGGGCTAAATGAGGTAATAATGGATGCAGCTATAACTACCTTCACTTCAGAGAAAGGGGAGCTTGGGAATTGTTGGTGTTGTCAGGCCTCAGTTCCCTGGATGAATGTTCCTGAATGGGATACAATGAAGTGGCAAGAATGCAAGAGAGTTCAATGAGAAAGCATCCAACCACCAGCTGTACTCAGTCAAGAAGAAAGAAAGTGAATGAGGCTCGGTGTATCCTCATAGACTAATAGAGCAGGGATAATTGAGGAATCAAGGAACTGAAGGACTCCAAGTGACAGTGAGCAGGTATAGTAAATCTTAAAATATGAGAAAGATAGGAGGATGAGCAATAGTGATGGGAGAGTTTAAATCTTTTGTGGTATTGAGTCAGAGTAGGAAGTTGAAGTATGCTGAAGGTCAATAGAACTGACAGTGTCAAAAAACCTTGAGACAGAAGTGTTGGCTAGATTGGCCCCACGTGTGTTGAAATTGTTCCGTCTGAAGGCACAACACGGGCTGTGGAGAATGACTGTGAGCTGGGTGCTAATGTCATCAGTACTTCCAGGAGAATCATCACAATGTGGGTTGTTTCATTACAACAATAAGAAGGGCTAAACGTGAGAACACTGGGTGGCATGAACTAAGAAGGAAAGCAGCTTGGCATAAAGACACAAGAAAAATTCTTTATAAGTGGCATCAAATAGTCCAAGGAAGACCAATCCCTCTTGCAGGCTTTGAGTGGACCAGAAAAATCTTCCTTTCAGAGAGTAACAGAAAAGGAAAAAATTCAGCATAGAGCCAGGATTTCTTTAAGAGTTGGAGGGAACATCTGTGAATGGTTGGTGGTGCAAGAGAGGAATTTATACCACCTCTGAAAGGGAGTGCTCAGAGGACACAGGTGATGGATAAAAAATTAGGAAGAGTGGGGAGGGGAGATGAAAAGAATCAAAGCAGTGTGAGGAAAAAATGTAGCTGACATTGAGTGGGGTGTGGGGGAGCAGAGGGAGTACCATGGCCAAGAGTCAGTGTGCACGTCATGTTCAAAAGCTTCCAGAGCTGCGCTCTGGCCTCAGCATGGAGAACAAGGCCAGAGCAGCAGGAGAAGATGATATGGCTACAGAGCTCATTAATTAATCTGATTATCTAGATTGCTTGCAGCTGAGTAGATAGGCAAAGCGAGAGCATGAGACAGGTTACAGGTTAGTCTCACCTATAATCAAAGTACAGCAGCTCTTCATTAAACAAAAAAGGGAATCAGAGGCCCAGTTATCAAGTGTGTTCAAATACACCATGGCATTATTAAGAACCAATTAGATTAATTTTGCAGCTCATTGCCAACATCTGGTATCCACATTCTAATGTGGTGTCAAGAAGCCGTGGAACACTGGAGTAGAAGTTAATGGTAAAGCAATTTAAGTCATCGGACTTGGAGTCAGAACCTGAACCAGTCATCTAGAGATAATGGAAACTGATAATAAAATCTTCGTGGAAAAGAAACAAGAAATGCATTACTTTGCCTTTTCAAACAGTTTGCATGGACACTGTTTATTTTTCTCCGTAATTTTCCATCTGGCATGGTCTAATGCATAAATTAGAAATTAGTCTGTTATTAGTTACTGTTTTAATTGGAAAAAATACTTTGGCTTTGCAATTTCTTAGAATGACAAAACTTAAATAATCATGGTTTTTGATGATGTTTAAATGTTAAACTTCCAGTCTCTTAATTTTATCAGCAAAAAATACCTAAACTGCCACTTTTCGTCGGGAAAACATTTTTTTCACAGCTCAAAAACACTTGCTGCATGTATGTAAAAAGCTTTTTGAATTAGTCATAAAGTTAAAACTTCATACCTCAAATTCCACTCTAGCCATATTGAAATATATTTATAATCATTTCTACACAATTCAATGGTACAGCTACCATTCTTTCATGAAGGTCTTCTCAATAGTGTAATAGTCATCATATCATGAGAATTGAGAATGAGAAATAACTATGCCTAGAATTGGGGCTTAAATGTAACAACTTTTTACAGGATTAAAATGCAATACGTTAAGGGAAATGAACAAACAAGAAAGAGACTAGGGAATTTATAGTTGGCTGCCATGATCAGAAAAGGGATCTGGTAACATTTTTTCTTTGCTTTTACCACTAAATCCCTGAAAGAAGTATTTGATGCTTTGGATTTGTAGACATGATCTCAATTTTAAACTATTCTAGAACCCATTCTGCTGATCATAAACTACAGGGGTAAGCCGTATTCATGTTTACCTAGGAATAGGAGAATTTATCTTCGAATTATTGTGGGAATGAGAAATGGAGATTTTTTCCACTCTATGACCCCGTGTGGTATTTTGTGGGCCACCAGGGATGAAACAAAATAAACTGTATCTTTTCCCCAATGTCTTAAGACTATTACTACCTTTCTTTAAAGGGAGAGAAGACAGAGATAACCAGCTATATACAACACACACTTTGACCAAATAAAATCATTTTTTAAAAATGTTACCATTTAAATGTCATAAAGTTAACTGGGAACCTTGATGTAAAAATAGCAAAACAACACCTTTTACTATCTTTACTCTTTTGTCTGATAGGCAACAGGATCACTGTCTAAAATGAAAAATTTCCACTGGAATTTGGTATGGGGGTGAGGGGAAGTGGCAGATTTTCGAATTTGAAAGTAAGGTAAACTGGAAAGTTTTAGGTCAAAGATTGACCCAGATTGTTTCATTATATGTGAAGGATAAATATGGTTTTAGAAATTGTTGCACTAGATTCCAAGTGATGTTCTGAAATGCCGATATAATGAGGAAAAAGTGTATCTCTCACCAAAAGATGATTTTGATACATAAATGAAAGAGAGTTTGTCTGCTGTTACCAACTTTCTCCACAAAACTTGAGTCCAATTGCCCAGTTTACTGAATGTTCCCCTCTCTGATTTGCTCTCAGTTGAGCTCACCGTTTCTTTGCTTTCCCAGGCACCATACTCTTGTCTTCCTGGATGCCTCTCTCCCAGGCCTTCCCTCCTAGCTTAGCAAACTTACCTATAACCAGTCATTTATTTTGAATACTTCATTCTGGTTTTGGTAGTCCCCCATTTCCCCATACTGGTATTCTCAAAAGTGAATTTCCATTCATCTCACCATGCCCATGTTTTTAAGAGAACCAGTATCCTAGCAATAGGAAAAATAAATTTCTAAAAATGCTGTGCATTATATAGGAATATTCTAGATTTTTTTTGAGACAGAGCTCACTCTGTCACCCAGGCTGGAGTGCAGTGGCATGATCTCGACTCACTGCAACCTCCACCTACCAGGTTCAAGTGATTCTCCTGCCTCAGCCACCCAAGTAGCTGGGATTACAGGCGTGCACCACCATGCCAAGCTAATTTTTGTATTTTTAGTAGAGACGAGGTTGCACCATGTTGACCAGGCTCATCTTGAAATCCTGACCTCAGGTGATCCTCCTGCCTTGGCTTCCCAAAATGCTGGGATTACAGGCGTTAGCCACCGCGCCAGGCCTATTATAGATTTAAATACACTCAAAGTGTTTGCAGGATTGTAGTCCCTCCAATTATCTTCCCTCTTCAAAATGTGTGGGCATTGTGCCCACTGAATCACCATCACTCCAGGCCAAGCAATCTCAGACTAAAGATGCTAAGGCTTTCTTCAACCTCAAGGTAAATGAGCCAAGACCTCTGTCCACTATTCTGCATCCAGCAGTCTCCAATAGACCATTAGGACAAGATCCAAGAGGGTCTGCATCCCTCTTCATGAGTCCATTCTGTAATGTCCTGCACTTCCTGACTTGTGACCTAGACCTCCAGTCCTCACTGCCCAAACACTTCAAATACAGCTTTGGGAGCTGACTTTGGATAACCAATGACCTACCATCTATATGCACGCCCTTCTTAGAGATTTCTTTTTTTTTTTTTTATCTGTCAGTACTGATTTTTTTTTTACGTTTTTTTTATTATGCTTCAGGTTTTAGGGTACACGTGCACAATGTGCAGGTTTGTTACATATGTATCCATGTGCCATGTTGTTTTGCTGCACCCATTAACTCATCATTTAGCATTAGGTATATCTCCTAATGCTTAGAGATTTCCTTGATCTCCTTGACTTAACTTCAGCCTTTCACTAAGGAAAGTATTTCTCTGTACCTCTCCTCTAGTACATCAGTTTATTCTCCCACAACTCAATATTCTAAGAAAAGAAGGTCAAGTAGGTGTTCTTTTTGCCTCTCTGATGCTTCCAGCTGTTTTCCCACTAACCACAATCTTTGGGCATTTGTACCACTTTACTCTACCACTCTCCTTCCCCTCCTCACAAATGCTACCTACCAAACTCTGGGCCTTTCCTTTCCTTCATCTGAGACATTGGAAAATGTCTCATAGCCTTACTCTCCATCCTAAATCCTGCTACTATGCTGTGTGAGATTACAGTATCCCCTTCATAGCTCATCAAACATTTCTTTCATGGATGATGAACCTTTCTCCTCTTTGCTAGATTCGTTAGCTACACTATTATGAGCCTTCTTTAAATACAGTACATAGTCATCTCGAATTGAATGAGGTAATCTAACAGTTTAGTTGAAAGTATAGATTGTGTAGGAAGAGAGACTTGGTTTGGAATCCTGACATAACCATGATTACTTGTTATCATTTGGAAAAATTACCTAACCATCCTCATTTTTTCCACTTCTAAATTGGAGAGGGTCTTACCTACCTAAAATGAGTGACAGATGATTGAATGGGGTAATGCATAAAACTTCTTGACATGTCGTTCATTCATTCATTCACTTCTTCAATACCCCCCAATTTGTTGAATAATGAGTATATACTGCACTGGGCAGAAGAAAACCCCCAGGCAGCAAATACGAGGCAGGCCCTTCACTAAAAAGCATATTGAATTTTATATATATATATATTCATTAATCACATAATCACTTTAAGAAGTGTGCAATTAAAAACTACTTAAGGACTCTAAAGAAAAGGAAAGATGGGCTTAATAGGCAGGTGGCAAGAAAGCTGACCTAAACTGGCTATTCACAAGGGCTTTACCAAACAGAAGGCATCTGAACCAAGATCTGCAGACACAATAGGCACGAGCTAGCTAAAGAGCTTTACTTTTTTTTTTGTTTTGAAATGATTTTACTTTTTAGAGCAGATTTAGGTTAACAGTAACATTGAGAGAAGGTACAGAGATTTCCCGTATACTCCCTGCCCCTACACATGTACAGCCTTCCCCATTATCAACCTCCTCCATCAGGGTGGTACATTTGTTACAACTGATGAAACAAGCATCACTGACACATCATAATCACCCAAAGTCCGTAGTTTACATTGATTCACTCTTGGTGGTGAACATTCTATATATGAGTTTGGACAAATGTGTAATGACATGTACCCATTATTTTAGTATCCTACAGAGTAGTTTCACTGCCCTAGAAATTCTCTGTGTTTTGCCTCTTCATCCTTCTCCTCCAGCCCCTAAACCCTGACAGCCACTAATCTTTTTACTGTCTCCATAGTTTCAGCTTTTCCAGAATGTCATTATAGTTGGAATCATATAGCATATAGCCTCTACAAACTGGATTCTTTCAGTTAGTAATATGCATTCAAAGCTCCTTCATGTCTTTCCATGGTTTGATAGCTCATTTGTTTTCACAGTGCTGAATGATATGACATTGTTTGGATGTAGACACCTAACTAAAGGGCATCTAGTGGCTTCCAAGTTTTTGGCAATTGTGAATAAGGCTGCTATAAATACCCCTGTATGCATTTTTGTGTGAACAAAAGTTTTCAATTCTTTGGGTAAATATCAGGAGCACAACTGCTGAATCCTTCGGTAAAGAATATGTTTAGTTTTGTAAAAAACTGACAAACTGTCTTCTAAAGTTACTTTATCATTTTGCATTTCTATCAGCAATGAAGGGGGTTCCTGTTGCTTTACATCACCACCAGTACCTGACATTGTCAACGTTCTGAATTTTGACCATTCTAATAGGTATCTTGTTGTTGTAATTTGCCTTTCCCTGATGACATATGACGTGGAACATCTTTTCATATGCTTATTTGCTACCTGTATATCTTCTTTCATAATGGGTCTTTTAAGGTCTCTGATCTAAGTTTTAATTAGGTTGTTTTCTTATTGATGAGTTTTAAGAGTTCTTCGTATATTTTGGGTAATATTCCCTTATCAGACATATCACTTGCAAATATTGTTTTCTGGTCCACAACTTGTCTTTTCATTCTCTTGATATCATTTTTTGCAAGTCAGAAATTTTTAATTTCAAAAAAGTCCACAATATCAATTATTTATCTCATGGAGTGTGCCTCTGGTGTTGTATTGAAAAAGTCATCATCATACACAAGGGTATCTGGGTTTTCTCCTATGTCACCTTCCGTAAGTTTTACAGTTTTGTGTTTTACATTTAGGTCTATGATTCATTTTGAGTTAATAGTTGTGAACAGTGTAAGATCCATGTCTAGATTTTTATGCATGGATGTCCAGCTGTTTCAGCACCATTTGTTGAAAAGATTATTTTTGTTCCATTGTATTTTTTGCCTTTACTTTTTTATCAAAAATCAGTTAACTATATTTATGTAGGTATACCTATGGGATCTATATTTTGTTCCATTCATCTATTGGTCTGTAATTTTGATATTACCACACTGTCTTGATTACTGTGGCTTTATAGTAAGTCTTGAGATTGAGTAATGTCAGTCTTCCAACTTTGTTTTTCTATTTTAACACTGTATTGGCTATTCTGGATCTTTGCCTATTACTACAGACTGTAGAATCAGGTTTTCAATATCCACAAACCATTTTGCTAGAATATTTATTGGGATTGCATTGAATCTATTGATGAGGTTGGGAAGAACTGTTATCTTGACAATATTGAGTCTTCCTATTCATGACCATGGAATATCTCTTCATTTTTTAACTTCTTTGATTTCCTTTATCAGAGTTTTGTAGTTTTCCTCATATATATCTATTTTTTGCACTTTTGTGTGTGATCTTATTTTTGAATGTATTTTGTTAACAATTGACTTTTGTACATTAACATTGTATTCTGAAGCCTTACTCTAATAGTTTATTAGTTCCAAAAGGTTTTTGGTTTATTCTTTTATACTTTCTACATACATGATCACATTATATGTGAACAAACACAATTTTAGTTATTTCTTCCCAATCTGTATACCTTTTATTTCTATTTCTTGTCATACTGAATTACCTAGAATTTTCAGTATGATGTCAAAAAGGAGTCATGAGAGGGGACATCTTTGCATTTTTCCTGATCTTAGTGGGAAAGCTTTTAGTTTTTCACCATTACAAATGGTGTTAGCTATAAGTTTTTTTGTAGATATTTGTTATCCAGTTGAGAAAGTTGTCATTGATTCCCAGTTTTCTGAGAGTTTTTGTCATGAATAGGTACTTGATTTCGTCATCTTTAAATTTATTGATGTTATCATGATTTTTCTTTTTTATCCTATTGATGTGATTGATTACATTAACCAATTTTTGAGTGCTGAGCCAGCCTTGCACACCTGGAATAAACCCCACTTGGTCATCGTGGATAAATCTTTTTACACATTTTTGGATCAAATTTGCTAATATTTTGTAGAAGATGTTTGTATCGATATTCATGAGAGATCAGGTTCTGTAGTTTTGGCTTCTTGTAATGTCTTTTGCTGGTTTTGGTGTTAGGTTAAGTCTGGCTTCATAGAATGAGGTAGGAAGTATTCCCTCTGCTTTTATTTCTAGAAGAGATTGTAGAAAAATGGTATAACTTCTTTCTTCAATATTTAGTACAATTCAACAGGGAACACATCTAAGCCTGCTGCTTCCTATTTTGAAACGTAATTAATTATTGATTCAATTTATTTAATAGATAATAGACTTATTCAGATTGACTATTTCTTCTTGTGTAAGATATGGCAGATTGTGTCCTCAAGGAATTGGTCTATTTTACCTGTTATTTAACTCACAGACATAGAGTTCTTCTTAGTGTCCTTTTAAATTCTTTTAATGTCCATGGGATCTGTGATGATGCTCCCTCTTTCACTTATGATATTAGTAATTTGTATCCTTTCTCTCATTTTTTCAAATTAGCCTGGCTAGAGGATGTCAATTTTATTATTCTTTTCAAAGAATCAGCCATTAGTTTTGTTGGTTTTCTCTATTGATTTTTCTCTTCTCTACTTTATTGATTGCTCCTCTAATTCATCTACTATTATTTTTCTGCTTATTTTGAATTAAATTTTTATTTCTTTTTTAAGTTTCCTAAGATAGAAACTTAAATTATTGATTTCAGACATTTCTTGTCATCTAATATACGCATTCACATGCTATAAAATTCCTTCCAAGCCCTATCTCTGCAGCATTCCACAAATTTTGGCAGGTGTTCTTATCTTCATTTAGGTCAAAATATTTTTAAATTTTTCTTGATATTTCTTCTTTAACCACGTGTTATTTAGAAGTAGATTGTATTTTTCCTCCCCGTTTTAGGTGGAACGGAACGGGTGGGGTTGGACAGATTGGGTATTTTCCTTCTCCTATATGGAAGGCTAGAGTTGGCTAGGGTTGGGTATTTTTCTCCCATCATCTAAGCTCAGACAGTACTCCAGCAAGTCAGGCTCTTGTTAACAAGTTTCTCCTGAGACCAGGTATTGTTACGAAGAACAAGTTGCTCTAACATATTTCAAGATGGTTGGTTTTTTTCTTCCCCTGCTGGAAGCATGAGGGGATTTTTTCTCAGATATTTACCATGAGAACCTGGTTGGGCTCCTGGAGGTAAAATTCACAAAAGTGTGAATGGCCTCCATGACTGAGTCCCGCTGGACTTTTTAACTCTCAGATTTGCCCACATCCAGTCTCCAGTAATTCATCAATTATGCTTCAGTTATTTTTGACCCCAGCGCTGGTTTCCACTCATGACTGGCTATTATGGTATGCCAGAATTTCATACATTTCCCTATCTCACCAATGTTAGGGTCAGAGGTTTGCTGTGTGTCCTCATGATTTTTGGATCCACAAAAAGTTATTGACTTTTTTCAGTGTGTTTAGCTTTTTATATATTGTTAGGATGCAGTGGTGAGTTCCAAGCTCCTTACCTGCAAAACTGAAAATCAGAAGTCTTCTTTTGTTTTGTTTTGTGACAGGAGAGGGAGAAAAATTTTCAGGTAGAGGAAATAGTATGTGCAAAGACCTTATTATGGAAATAATTATGTTGGATTTTGAGGATGGAGAGCATGACAGTGTAGCTCAGATAGTGAGGAAAAGATCAGGGACAGATATGATATGAGAAGTTAATAGAAACCAGAACATTGAGGCACTTTTACACTGTATTAAAGATTTTTTCTATTATTGTGAGAACAATTGGAAGATATCGAAATGTTTTAGGGAGACAGGTGTCACCATGTTTTTATTTTTAAAAATTTACTTTATGGAGAAATCAACTACACTTATCTACCTTCACAATAAATAATCTAAAAGTGAAATTAACATAGTTCTGTTAATAATAATATTAAAAAATACTTAAGAACAAATTTAGCAAATACAGGGGAACACTTATACTCTGCAAACTTCAAAACATAGTTGTAAGTAATTAAAGAAGACCTAAATAAATGGAAAGACATCCCATGTTCATAGATCAGAAGATGTAATACTGTTACTATAGCAATAGTTCCCAAATGACATAAAGATTCAACACAATTTCTATCAAACTCCCAGCTGGTTTCATTGCGGAAATTGAAAAGCTGGTACTAAAATTCATATGGAAATTCATGGTAATAGTCAAAATAATCTTGAAAAAAGAAAAACAAAGTTGTAGGACTGACACCAGTTTCAAAAATAATTACAATTCTACAGTAATCAAGATAGTAGTGAAGACTGGCATAAAGACAGTCATATATAGATTAATGGAATAGAAATAAGAGTCCAAAAATAAAAACTCTTGAGTGACATCAGTGAAAATGGTGAAGGAGTGAATTCTAATTCTGCTCCTCCACAAAACTAATAAATAAACCAGAATAAACTGTCAGAATCAAATTTTTCAAAATTTTAAAAAATAATCAAAGCTTACAGCATCCATAATTTGGCTTCATTAAGAAAATCCAGTGAACCTTGTGAGAGAGTTTTGTGGTGTTTTAAATTACTCTGGTTTCATCCTACACTCCCCAGCTCAGCAGCAGTTTTGAAGAAAACAGTCTGCATCATTCATACAGTTACCCTAGTATCACAAAGAACAGAACAAATCTTATTTTCAGAGAATTATAGTTGCTTGTTTCACTCATAACTCTCCAGTGACTGAAGTGATTACCATAGGGGCATTTCAATATTTAAAATCAAATGTATTAGTTACTTCCACCTGAGACAAAGGTAAACAGTTTAACAATAAACTAACTAAAATGCTTTGTAGGAAAAATAGGAGAGAATCTGATTTTCATAGTTGCCATATTATACAATTGAAATGTACAGTCTCCAAAAAAATTACAAGGCATGCAAATAAACAATAAGCCATGGCCTATATGCAAGAAAGAAATGAATAGAAACTGTTTTTGAGGAATTAGACAATAACTTTTCACTAACCATTTAAAATATTCTAAAAGAGCTGAAAGACATCATTTAAAGATAAAGGAACACTAAGAATCATATCTTACCAAACAAAGAATATCAATAAAGGAATAGAAATGACAAACAGGAACCAAACAGAAATGCTAGAGTTGAAAAGTACCATAATTGAAATGAAAAATTTACAGAGAATGCAATGGCTAGTTCAGCAGGCAGAAGAAAGAATCAGCAAACTTAAGTTAGATAAATTGAGATGATCAGTCTCAAGAAAAGAAAAACAATGTATGAAGATAAATTAACAGTCTCAGAGGCTTGCGAACCACCTTCAAACATAACAACATATACACAATGAGAGTCTCAGAAGAAGAAAAGCAAAGAAAACAAAAAATGTTTGATAAAAGCATGGCTGAAAAGTTCCAAAATTGGGTAAAACACATTAATGTACACATCCAAGAAGCTCACTGAACTCAAAGTAGTATAAATAAAAGATATTAACATCAACACATATAACCAAACTGCAGAATTCCAAAGACAAATAGTGAATCTCAAAAGCAGCAAAAGAGAAGTGACCTATCATGTATGTATATAAGACTCTCAATAAGATTGACAGCTAATTTCTCATCAGAAACCATAAAGATCAGAAGGTGGTGTAATTAGGTATTTAAAGTGCTGAATCAGTAAAAAAAAAAAATTATCAATCAAGAATTCTATATCCAGCAAAACTATCTTTCAAAAATTAAAGATAAATTATGTGGATCCAGAATTCTATATGCAGCAAAACTATCCTTCAAAAATCAAGGAGAAATTAATGTATTCCCAGGTAAACAAAAACTGCATGAGAGATTATTGTAGCATTTTCTTCAAGGGCTACCAGACCTTCCCTAGAAGAAATTTCAATGAGAGTTTTTCTGGTGTAAACAGAAGGAAGATAGTAACTCTAATCCACATGAAGAAATTAAAAATACCAGTAAAGGTAACTATGTAGGTAAATTTGTAAAGGTCAATATCAATGCATTCTTTTGTTTATCCCTTATCGTTTTGCTATATTATTTAAGACACAATTGCGTTAAACAATAATTACAAATCTATGTTGATGGACATACAACTCATAAAGATGTAATTTGTAACAATAACAGCATAAGAGGGGAGTGGTATCAGAGCTATATAAAACCAAAGTTTCAGGATAATATGGAATCTAATTTGGTGTTAATTTGAACTAGATTAGTATATGTTAAGATGTTATTATTAAGAAAATAACTAAAAACAGGTAATAAATGAAACAAGAAGGGAATCAAATGGCACACTAGAAAATATCTATTTAACAGAAAAGAAACCAATCATGGAAGAATTGAGGAATAAAAAAGGCAAGAGACATATAGAAAACAAATAGCAAAATGACAGAAGTAAACTGCTGATTTTCACCATTTATATTAAATGTGAATGTACTGAACTCTCCAATAAAAAGGCAGAGATTGGAAGAATGAATTAAAAAGTGATCAAACTGTGTGCTGTCTACAAGAGACTTCAGATCCAAAGACACAAGTAGATTGCCATTAAAGGATGAAAAGACATATCAATCTTAAATATTTATGGTCATTTTATTTTTGACAATGTTTCTGGGATAATTTATTGGGAAAAATGAGTCTTTGCAATAAATGGTGCTGAGATAACTGAATATCCACTTGCAAAAAAATAAAGTTTAATCTCTTACACCATAAATAAAAATTCTCTATAAATTTATCAAATTTGCTTGAGCCCAGGAGATAAAGGCTGCAAGTGAGCCATGATTCTGTCAATGCATTCCAGTCTGGGTAATAGAGTGAGAATTTGTCTCAAAGGAAAAAAAAGAGTAATTCCAGGGGTAAAATCACAAACATTTAGGATGATGGACTGGATATAATTGTGTAGGAAGCAAAATGTCCGTAGGGTATAAGCTCTATGAAGGAAACACTTTGATGTATGTTGTTCATTACTGTAACCCTCTACACAGAACAATTCATGGTTGACAGAAGGTACTCAATAAATATTTGTTAAATAAATGCATAAATGGCTTCTATATTTCTTCAGTGCTCAACCACATAGATAGTGGTGCAATTCCAGAATTTTCCAGCTGAATTTATAAGAAAAGATACACATCAAATACCAAAAACCTTTGAATTGGCATGTACCATGTGTAGTGTATGCAAGGTAGTGTCTTTCTACTGATAACAGTGAACAGCACTGGTTTCAAGTGTGGGGTTGAACACAGTTTTCTTTGACATATTGAATTTGAGATGCCTTTGAGATATCCAAGAAGAAATCTTCAGTACACAGTTTGAGATATTGGTCTCAAACAAATGAATGTCCAAGGCTGGCTATTCAAATTTGATAATCAAGATTGTGCATGCTTAAGTCCAAAAGATATGTACATATAAAGAAGTAAACAATACCCAGGACTGGAACAAGATAAATTCTAAACATTTAGCTTCCAGAAGAACAGAATGAGATGGTGAAGAAAAAATTAGAAATGATCAGAGAGGCGGAAGATTAGCAAATTATAATGTCACAGAGGACAAGAGACAAACATTTCTGAAGATGTGAGAGTTGGTCAAGTGTTATGTTGCTAAGAGATTAAGCAAAAAGATTTTTAAAAATATACCATTAGATTTAGTAGTGTGCAGGTTATTAATGTTTGTAGAACTATATAGATAGGATGATGAGGAAATAAGCTAGCCCTAAGTAGATTATAGAATAAGCATGAGGAAAAAACTAGAGAATACAATAGACAGCTTTCTTAAGAACATCTGTTGCATTAAAGTTAGTGCTTATTACATGATTCATGCAACACATTATAAAATATCTGAAATAATCAGTGGATTTATTTCAGATGCATAGTCTCTGCCCTGACGCAGCTTACATATAAATGTGGATGTTTATGTGTATATGCATGTGCAATCTTAAATTGCAGAGCAGTATTTTCTTTTATTTTCTAAGATGTATTAAGTGATGGAATAATATTAATAATTACTAATAACTTAATAGTTATTAAGTTATTCCATAACTTAATACATCTTAGAAAATAAAATAAATACAATTTATTTAAAATTTTACTTATGTTTTATCATTTAAAAAGCATATACATTTATATTATAGTAAATCTTTGGAACAAGGAAGATAAATTGATGAAAGGAGGATAATAGACAAGAATGGCATTGTTGAAGAGTCCAAGGAGAACAAAAGGAAATGTGGTTTGTATATGGGAGACCTGTTGTCAAAGGGTTACAACCTTGAAGGTAAACTTAACCATGTATTTGTTAATTCTTTTCATTGAAATCCAGGTGCTTAGAATTAATTCTTGGACATCAATATAACTTTTCTTAGATATGTTTTTTCCATTTTTATTTTACTTTATTTTTAAATGTTTAAAAAATTTTAATAGCTTTTGGGCCACAAGTGGTTTTTGGTTGTATGGACAAACTATATAGTGGTGAAATCTGAGATTTTAGTGCACCCTTCACCAGAGCACTGTACATTGTACCCAATATGTCATTTTTTAATCCTTTATCCACTTCCCATCCTCCCCACTCTGAGTCTCCAAGGTCTATTATACCACTCTGTATGCCTCTACATACCCATAGCTTAGCTCCCTCTTGTAAGTGAGAACATAACAGTATTTGGTTTTCCATTCCTGAGTTACTTCACTTAGAACATTGGCCTCCAGCTCCATCAAAGTTGCAGGAAAGGATGTTATCTCATTATTTTAATGGCTGAGCAGTATTCCATGGTGTATATATAATATTTTCTTTATCCACTCTTTGGTCAATGGACACTTATGCTGGGTCCATATCTTTGCAATTGTCAATTGGACTGTAATAAACAATATGCACGCATATGTCTTTTTCAGATAGTGATATCTTTTTCTTTGGGTTAGATACCCAGTAGTGAGATTGCTGGATTGAATGGTTAAATTCTTTAAGAAATCTCCATGTTGTTTTCATTGTGGTTTCAATTTGCATTTCCCTAATGAAGTGGTGTTGGACTTTTTTTTCACGTTTGTCGGCCATTTGTATAACTTCTTTTGAAAAATGTTTATTTATGTCATTTTCCACTTTTTAATGGTTATTATTTTTTTCTTGCTGATTTATTTCAGTTTCTTATAGATTCTGAGTATTAGTCCATTGTTGGGTGCAGAGTTTGCAAATATTTTCTTCCATTCTGTCGGTTGTCTGTTTACCCTGATAATTATTTCTTTTGCTGATCTGAAGCTTTTTAGTTTAATTAAGTCTCACTTATTTATTTTTCTTTCTGTTGCACTTGGTTTTGGGGACTTCATCATACATTCTTTGCTTAGGCCAATGTCCAGAAGAGTTTTTCCTAGGTTTTCTTCCCAGCCTATGCTGAGACTTTCTTTGAAGGAGGAAAGCAACAATTATCCTACATTTTAGTAAACATGGGCATTTGTTTTCTGAAAAATACTTTCTCTTTCATTTATGAAACATTGTTTTCCTGCATACAAAATTGTTGGCAGACAGTTATTCTGTTTAAGATAGGACCCCGATCCCTTCTGGCTAATAAGGTTTCTGCTAAAGATAGGACCCAAATTCCTTCTGGCTTATAAGTTTTCTGCTGAGCTTTGATTATATTTTCACATAGAATTCACATACTGTCTAAAACTCCAACAGCACTTTGCATGATAGTGCTCTACAGATCAAGCATGGTAAATTTGAGTTCCTAAACTCTAAAGCCATCAGGGCCTTGGACTATAAAACACTAGGGTTTCTGGTACCAGAGACAGCATATTCGCCTAAAGGCATTCAAACTCAAAGCTTTTTAAAGTACTTTATTAGCTCAAGAAAACATGGCTGCCAGTTTTCAAACACTAATTTAGAGCCTCCTGTCTTCTGAAGAAATATTAATAGAATCTGAACCAAAGAATTGGCCCTCTCTTTGTATTCTTTCAATACCGTAATACTACTACGGGCTCATTCCACCTTTCCCCACTGCTTTGCTCCTCACAGATAATGCACTATATTCCTAAATGACTTTACCCTCTCTTTTCTTCTCCAGGAAACTCTCAGTCCCTCAGTGCAATAATGTAAATTAACTATTAAAGATAAATGTGAGCTAATGAAATAAAAATCTATGATATTGGTAATTATCTATAACTATAACCCATAATTTTCCGAGGAGGTTTTTCATTAAAATGCATAGAAGTTACATCAAAATGTAACTTCGATGACTCCTTATGGGGACTTTCCTTAAGGAATTAGTTCTATTGAAGGTGCATAAGCATCTATTACTTTGGCTTTGATAAGTTCATTCCTGCATGTAATGATAAAACTGGATATCTTTATGGTTCTCATTTTATGAACAAAATTATACATAAAATACTCTACTACCAAAGAAACCATTATAATAGGTTGAACTTACACAAAAATGCCTGAGGACAAACTTTTGAATGCTGATCTGTTGGATATTTTATCACAAAACTGAAGTGCTTTGGTCGTCAATATAGTAAGAGCAAAATCAAGAATTGAAACAGAGTTAAATGTCCTAGAGATACGGCAATTCTCCCTGAGTCTTCCAAGACAGCCCTCACTAACCTGGGGTTATATAATGAGTTCAAGTAAGTCCAAACATGTCCGCTTTACATGATAACTTATTCATGGAAAAGTGAGCAAGTACAGAATGACATGAGACATCCAGACCACTGCTGCCATTGAAATAAATATCTGTCAGTCATTGGCAACGGCTTTTAAAAACAAGCTGCATTTTACATGTCTTGGTGTATTAAAGATCACATCACAGCCAACATATTATCAAAGCTCAAAAACAAAGAAACGTACAGCACACTTGCCAAGACCTTTCTCAGATTTTATTATTGCTGACAATACAGCTAGTGTTGTGTGAAGCATGTTAGTTGGCCAATTCACACATACCATGCTTTGTTCTCTGTCTAAACCTGCTCCTGCATGACTTCAGGACTAATGCTATTTATTTTTGTTGTTATTATTCAACACAATTTGGCAGAAATGCACAAATTCTGTAATCATTTAGTCAGTCTCTGAAATGTTTGTGAAATTCTTCCAGAATGGCAAGAAAAAATAACATTTCTGTGCAAAGATTAAAACACTTAAGTGACACATAGTTGACCTTGACAGTTTCTATTGTGAAGAAAGTTGTTGCGGATGAATCAGAGACATAAGGTCTTACCTAGACACAGGTACATGAGTAAACAAAGGAGTATGAGATGCTGGAGGTCAGGAAATACTCATGATAGAATTAAATTCCTTCACAAATTATGGTTTGAGCAATCATTGTGTCTGACGTTCTGTGTTTGATTCTGAGTACACTTACAAAGATCTATGAAACAAAAGGCCTTTCCTGAGAGGGTTATACTAGCAATGGATGAGTCAAATTGAGACCTTGCTCAAAAGGAGGACAGATAGAGTGGAATCCAGTTCACTTAGGGTCTAGTTCAGTCTCTGACTCTAATTTGTGATCTTTCACAAGCCTCTTTATAATTTATGCCTCTATTCCGCACCTTTAAAACCAAATTAGCCAGTAATCTTTAAATTAAGCTGAACGGTGAACTGAGGTTCCCTTATGTGAAAGAACCTGGCTCAGTTAGGTCCAAGATTCCATTACCAGTCTTCCAAGTGACCCAGTTTCCTTTTAATCTGCCATGGATGTCCAATATTTACGTAGAGTTTCCAGCTGTCTAATTATAAAACTTAGGTTATGGTAGCTTTTATTCAAGCATATAGCATTCGATGGATAAAGCTGCTTTCCAAATACAGCTAGTTTCCAAAATTTCTTCAAATAGTGAGATAAATGATCTCTCTGCAGCAAGACCTTAAGGCCTCATGGCTAATTTTTCATCAAAAAATATATTGTAATTATTCCATTTAAGGCTGCAGAAAAATTACTGTATCGTGGCACTCAAGATCTAGAAACAGTACACTCTACAGGTAATGACCCAAAGTATCTGACATTCGTGTGGGTGCAACACCAAAGCTTCTACTCCATCTGCATGACTGGGCCGTCTAGTACAGAGAGGCATGACATTAGCTGGAAGCGTGATCTAGGAATACATGTTAGGTGTGATTAGCAGCTGTGCTCTCAACTTCCCAGGAAAGCAGCTTGAAAGACACACTGCAAATATACATTTCATTTCTAACATCTCTCACTGTAAATGAGGGCCAACAACCAAATGGTGTGCCAGAATCTAAGAGAAATTCTCAACTACTAAAATACAGAGGGTGCTAACATGCCTTCCTGCCAGAAACCAGAGGAATCATGCTGCCAGAATGTAGGCTGTCAGCCCCATAGTTCACAAATGTGAGAGAGGCACTGTGATTGTTGCTTTGCTGTGGGTTGCAAATCTGGGCTAGGGGAGGCAGGGGAGGCCTCCAGAGTACCGAAATTCTTCTACTTGCACCAGTACTTTTCCTCCTATATTCATTCAAGTCTGTGGCTCTGCAACTGAGGGCAGAGGAAACGGATTCATAATGAGGCATTGCATTTTGGAAGGTGTTGTCTCTAACAATAAAATACTGCAAACAAAAATGAAGACAGAAAAATCCCTAATAGCAGCGCATTCTATGTTGGCTTTTACAGAAAAGGTTTCCCAACTCCGACTGTACATTACTATTGACTGAGATTTGAGAAGGGCTCTCTACAGAATGAGATAGTGAGGCAGGGAGAGTGAACAAAAAACAGGGCAGGAGCAAACTGGGAGATTTGGGATCCCAGTGACAACAAAAGCAAATATCATCTGCTCTGTAATTTCGCCAAAACCCAATTCGCAAATATACATCACCTGATTTTTGTTTATAGTCCTTCTAATGCCTTTTCCTGATTCACCTTAAGATATAAAATAATGCAGCGTTGTTCTAGTCTCCAAATGCAGCCATCTTTATTTTTTCGAGTTGGTGGCCTAGGCAAGAGTCCTCATGCAAATGACAGATGGGAGGAATACTCAGATCGCCATAGCTCCCTTTCAATTTCAGGTAACAATCCAGAGAAAGTATGTCTGACCAACCAACGCAAATGCTACAGGGGAACAGTGCTGTTTGTATATTTGTTTTTCTCCTTAGTTGAAAGAAAGATCACTAACAATTCTTTTCCACATGAGGGAGATGGTTTCTAATAATCAGGCCATGCTAAAAAAAATGATTTTGAGACAAATAAAATAGTTAAGCCATAAGGTTGGATTGTAAAACAATATCACCAAGATAAAAGAAAAGGGGTGTTTATATAGAAAACAGGCTGGGTATTTTCAATGAGAAAAAGACAACAGCATTCAAGAGGATTTTAATATGCCTCCAAAGGCAATGTACTAAAAAATGTATTTTTTTTTTAATCCTTTCATGTACTCTTCTCAACATCGAAGCCTTAGGCTCCCAAAGGTCGCATGCAATCTGATTAAGTGGAAATAAAGAAAGGGAAAAGGTCACCTACAGAGTTCACAGAAAGTTTCTATGCTAAACGGGCCACTGAACAGTGAAGACTTGTTAAAAGGGCTGCCCAGTTTGGGTCCTTTTCTAGGTGCTTAATTTGAAATCTTAAAATCTATTAGCCCCATTAAAATCACCACGTGTTCAAGGATCTTTGTAGCAGGACTCGCTGATGCAAAACGAGCACAAGAGTCAAGGAATCAACCCTTTCAATGGGGTAGTAATGAGGCTGCTTGGGGCGTTGGTGCCTCACATTCAGAAATCTTGATGGGGAGTTAGGTGAGTTCACAGCCAGCTGAAATGCTTTTAGCAATCACGTAAAAGCATCACAGAAGTGAAAGATGAAAATATGATAGTGATTTTCAAACTTTATTTTTTAAAATAAAATATACAGAACAGCATTTATTCACCATTCATTCCAACAAACGTTTACTGAGCATCTACTCTGCACAAAGAACAGGGTGGTACATCAGTAAGGTTCCTGTCTTCTGGAAATTAATATCCAAACAAGCGAGTTATTGTGAAATACAGAGAAGTGGGAGATCTCCTTACCTGCTCTGATTCCAAGATAGACTTTAAAATATATTTGAGCAACCCTTGGGTTTCATGTCACACTTCAAAAAATACATCTAGAGCATAAATGCTAGACCACTGCTAAAATAAAATTTTTTATAAAAGTGATTACTCATGGTAAGACAGTACTATCAGGAGCACAGAAAAAAGAGAACATGTTCTTAATATTGGTAATTATGTACATGCACTTCTTCTACAGATATAAACTTTGAGGTTAATTGAAGACCCAGCAACAAAAATGAGCTGAGAGAAGCCAGTGACGTAGCAAACGGTGCAGGGCATTTTTGATGTTTTACCACATAGATGGTATTTCCTTTACAATTCACTCTGGCTTAAGCTTAAAAGCCTACTGTGTTTTTTAAAATGTTCAAGACAGTCAGTGAAGGTGTTGGACTGAATTCCAGTTCTTACATACCACTAACTTTTGTGATCTGTATTCCTAGTTTCCATGATCCAAGTAGGCAAGACAGGTTTTTATTTGCGTTCATCTGGACAATGTGTGTGCTTTAAAATTTCCATACCTCGACCACTGCTTGTGAACTGTGAAGTGTCTGGAAGCTCAAACAGTACCTGTATCTACAGAAGATCTGTGCTTCTAGTTGGAAATGAAGAAAAGCTTCCAATAAAGATCAGAGGGTAAATTGGGTGATTTTGAAACTTAACAGGTCTTCTTATTGCAAACTCCTTGGGAAAGGAAGGAGTTGAGAAAAGTGGAGAAATGGGGGAAGAGCAAAATTAGGGAAAGAGAAGGAGGTGGAAGGTAAACGTACTCGAATTCTGCAAGATCAGAATATATAAAGTGAACCTAGTCACCACAGGCGTTGCTCAAATTCCATTCTGAGACTTAGTCACTAATATTCGGCATTTTTTGTGATTATTTTATAGACATGATGTCATTGTTTCAGTGTTTTACTAATCACCAATGACACAATTGCCAGAGAGCACAGTTATAATGTCATGATGTTATGAGTGGAAAATGTTGAATTGTGGCAGGCGGGGAGGGAAGAGGTTCAGATGACGGTCAAAGCACTTGGCGTGGACTTTCTTGGTGAACCAAATCTAGACTTTTGGGGGGTTCTATGTCCTAGAACCATATTTAAGAACTCACTGTTTTATAGCTTTAAAAATACCCATAAAATTTAAAGATTCTGAAATGGGAATCTTGGGGAACATGAATAAAACCCAGACATTCCAACAAAAACAACCTTCTTCTTTTGGACAAGTTCAGGTTTAGACATTCCTGGAGTTTATTACCACAAAGCAGACCAAGCTGGCAAATGCACCAACAGGCCCCTCGGTCCTTCTGCACAGTGTCCTCTCACAGCTGCTCTCACAAACACCCTTCCCCAGGGATGATGAATGTGCCCTCTGCCAAGGGAAGACCCAGGCAGATGCAGATGTTTCTCCATGAAGAGGCGACATGCATTATGCATTTGTGATCTGGGCTCAAAGTGCAGCTGCCAGTGTGGCTTGATGCATGGAGTCAGACTCCAAGAGTATTCTTGGCTGGGCCATCGGGAAGGGGACCAAGGGACCGGGCATATATAAACCTCAAGCCCTTATTGTGGATTTTTGCTTAATCTTTACTCTTTTCTCTTCCTTTGCTCCACACCCCAGTTGTTTTCAACTTATCGTCCTCACCTTATTTCATCTTCTCCCTTACCTGAGCTAATTATGAGCTTGATCAAGGACAGATGTTTACTCCTCCCTGGGAGAAAGGCAATTGGGACTCACTTCTCTGCGAATTTCCAAATGGGACTTACTTAAATTAATTTAAATTTGGAACAGTAAGGAAACTAAAAACAAATCATAGACCCTAAAGAAAAATAAATACCTTGGGCCAGGTGCAGTGGCTCACGCCTGTAATCCCAGCATTTTGGGAGGCCGAGGCGGGCGGATCATGAGGTCAGGAGATCGAGACCACCCTGGCTAACACAGTGAAACCCCGTCTCTACTAATTATACAAAAAATTAGCCGGGTGTGGTGGCGGGTGCCTGTAGTCCCAGCTACTCAGGAGGCTGGGGCAGGAGAATGGCGTGAACCCGGGAGGCAGAGGTTGCAGTGAGCCGAGATTGCGCCACTGCACTCCAGCCTGGGCGACAGAGCGAGACTCCATCTCAAAAAAAAAAAAAAAGGATACCTTGAACCGTTACATGAAAAGAACCACAAAGAGCCATCTAGCAGTTTTCTTTGTTTCTTCCAGTTTTTGTCAATCCTAGCACTGGAGATCATGAGGATATTTAATTATACTGCACATTCTGTGAGTTCTTCAGCAGTAAGGGGCAGAATACATGAGAGAGTACTATAGACTGAAGGGGTTACGTGACTGAGAAATAAGCTGTTCCAATAAACTGAGTATTGTCTTTACTGCAGAAATGTAAGTAGTAATTACTCAGAGATATTCTCTGAAATGAGAAGAAGTACTAATATAGAGAGATTTATGCCTCGGGAAACTCCTCCTTTCAGATGTGTGTAATTGGGATAGCAGGTACATGGTATTATATTTGGTGCGATGTGTACTTGGAAATAAAAGTATTTAAAATCCTCTCAGCCTGCTAATCATACCACCAACCAAACCTACTATGAAGAATTATACAAATACAGTGAAAAGTCTCTGATAACTAAGCAGAATATATAGGAATAATACAATTAACTTCTTAAACTTCACACAGCTAACAAGAAAAAGGCTTTAGATACATCACAGGTATTTTTAAACAAATGTGATTTTTAAAAGTCAAGATGTGATTCTGAGAATTATTTGAGCCATTGGAAAATTGTTAAGGGGACAGTGTATATATAATAGTCATTTTTGATAAAAATATCAACCCCACATTTCAAAATAATCTCTTAAGGAAAAATAATTTGAATTAATATGCTACTTCAGAATAAAAATTATTTTATCATTTAAAAGCACAGAAGTAGAATGGGCATAGAATCTGTTCAAAAGTAACAGATGAATGCAAATGTAACCACGGCTAAAGTGTTAGCTAGAGACTTGGATGGCACAACTATTCTCCCAGGATCCAAGGTGGTTTTGGGAGAATTGGGTTTTCTTTTCTTTTTCTCTGGTAGCTTCTAGCAGATGAGTTTAATTTCTGTATAGAGATTGTCCTAGCTTTTATCTACTGTACTCCTGTTTCTACAGGGGTTTATCATGCTCCCTAATAGAGACATGGTAGGGTAAGACAAGAGAGGCATTTGCTGCTAGCACAGAATTTAAGAGGTGTCAGTAAATTTGGCAATCAAAATGCATAGTATTTAATGCAGTATTTACAAGAATCAAATGCAAAAAAAAAAAAAAGCTCATGATAAAGAAAATGCTCCACTTTTAAATAAAGATTGGATCTGCCCCTGTACAGACAGACTCAGCCTCACAGTTCTCTGGTCACTCAGGCCCTGCTTGTTAAGAACATTGTTGCCTGCTGTCAGTTGGCCAGGTCATTACCAATACTATCATCAGGTTTTTGCATTCTGTAAGAATGTCTGTGATATGTGGAATTAGAAGGAAGAAGTGAAGGAGGAAAGGAAGGAAAGATGGAAGAGATTAAAAGACTTTAAAAATTGTTTTAAAAGAAAGAAGACAATTAACAAATTTCTCTTTATTGGCATTTCCCAGTCTCCCTTTTATATTCAATAAAGGTGTCCAAAAAAACAACAAATCAATAAAAATGACTCATTCAAGACATACGAGCTCCCATCCAATATAGACCCTGAGATAGCGCCAGGAGGGAGCGTACCAAACAAGAATGAAAACTGAGGACAAAGTGGCTCTTTTGAAACGTAATGCCCTTCTCTGAGTTTCATGTACTAAATAGCCTCATTCTAATGGAACTTGAGCATCATCTACACTGCTCTGAGAGCAATGAACTTGGAAATCAATTTCTTTCATAATAATTTCCATTTCAAAATCAGGATATCCAGAAAATGTGAATGCAAACAGCTCAGCATATTCATAAGTAGCTGCGGAAAATTTCTCATCTGATAATAATGCTATGAACATCAGAGGCCTTCAATTGGCCAATAGTTAACTTTCAAATATTACAATTTCACAAATGTTTACAACTCAGACCCATGAAGTTATAAGCAGGGCAAATTGTTTGATTAATGATAGGTTGCTGAGGGAAGGCCCAAGTGATGTAAACCAAAAACAAAAGTCATCTCAGCATTTGAAAACACACATTGGCTGGCTGGCTTTTATCAGATACTCAAAAACCATCTGCTCTTTTCCTGTGCCTCCCAGGCCTACGTTATATCCCTAGCTTTGTGCACAGCCTGTGGAATGAGTTCTCCAAAGCTGGTTCAGATGAAGGATCATTTTTCAAATACCATGTGCATTTGAAACATGTGTAGCAAATGCCAGCTACATAAGCAGAGATCAGCAAGAGATGGCATTCTGCACTTAGGACACAGATAAAGGGATTGAAGAAGAGCGGAGCCTTATACATGAGCTTCTCTTCTAAGAATCCCATTAAGTTCAGATGGTACAGGTAATTGGAAAATGTTTTTGCTGGTTAGTCCAAGGTGCCCCTTAACAGGTGAAAGCTAATGCCACCTGTGGCTATATTTTTTGCTCTGGCGCATACCTCTGGATGATTGATTTTATGAAAATGCATACGTTGGTAGGTAGAAAAACTGCGATGATTATTATGAAAGCTCACCATCCTCCCCAGATTGTCTCTCTTAGGGGTTTGCATGTCATCAGTGACAACCTCAGATGCAGTGGGAAATTTTGAAATTACACTCTTAAAACTCTAAGTGTAGTATTTACTGGATGTCTGACCGTGGACAAATTATTGCAACTCCCCGAACCTTTTATCCCTCTTTAAAAAAAAAATACTCTTGCAATATTTTGCCTAAGCACAACTTAGATGATAATGTAAAATTGCATAGTTCATTTCTGTCTTTGCTGTGAGGTGCTCTTATCTATTTTAATGAGTTAAAGTTCTGGAAAGAGGTTGGGCCTTTAGTTGTTTCATCCTCATAGTAAAAATAGAATTATTACTATAGAAATGGCAGTGCTGATATTTATAAAAAGCAAGTAACAATTAACAAAGAAAGAAAGGTCCACTATGTATACTGAAAATATTTTACCTCATTATGTAAACAAGAAAATGTTAAAATAAATTCATGAAGAAATCTATTTTTTCACTTGTAAAATTAGAGTTCTATTTCTAACATGTTATCTAATGCTGATGGGTGTATGTGAAATAGGAATCTTATGTATGCGTTGCTGAGGCAATATATGTCCCAAACTTCTGAAAACAGTCTGGAAATAGTTATTTAAGCAACTTAAAATTTTCTCACCCTTTCTCACTGTTCAATAAGGCAATCATCTGCAATAAAAATCGGAATTTACAACATATACTGAGATTAAAAAAATCTAAAATATAAAACAGCTTTATATGAAAACAAGGGAAGACATAAACCTATTCTATATTCAGTGTTGACAAACTAGTTAAGTAAATTGTTATTTCCTCTTTTGGGAACATTTGGCATTAATTATAAACTGAAAATTTATGAACCAATTTATCTGATTTCAGTACCTAAAATTCAATATTTGCAATGATTTTATATACGTAAAACAAATATAAAAAGAAATACACCAAAATAGTTGTTCTCTTTGGGTGGCAAATATGTGAAAGGCATTTCTGTTTTTCATGATTATAAAAGTTATAATCATGAAAAACTTATAATTTTAAAAGAATGGTAAGAAAATATAGAACTCCAAAGACCCAATAACTATATCCAAATAGAATAGAGGCAAAATACTTTTTTATATAAGACTAGTAAAAAATAGAAAAATAAAAATATTATTCTTATTTTACATTTCTTCCTGAAATGTGGATAAATAAGGTATAGGATGGTATATGATGATGGATGACAACCGATTTCATCCCAGTCTTTGGATTCATGTTAGGATTATGAAAATACAATTTTAGTACTCTCAAAAAACACAATTTCAATAAGTTTAGTTTAAAATCTGTCTTTTATTCACAATTCATGAATTGAGCAGCATTCCAGCTGTGGATCCACAGGCACTCTGATGAGCTGAGCAGAGGGGATGGGCTCTGTAGGCCGTAAAGTACTGAAGAAAGCAGAAATAGGCAAGCAAAGAGGATTGGTTGTTTCCAAGTGACTTTCCTTACAGAGATACAACAAAGGGACCTCCTTATCATGCCAGCTCAGGAAGACTGGGCCTTCTGATCAGTTGCTGTAAATCTACTGTTTTGGGGGAAAGAGACCTGTTTCAAAGTTCAGTTTGATGATATGACACCTGGCATGAATGACTATTCTGGTTTGGTCTGGTCTGTTGGGGCTGAGTGCAGAAGCTCGGTCCAAACAATGGCCTCCCACAAATTTGATTTAACCATTCCACCAACTCACACTACGGAAAGCAAAACCCTAATGGGGCTCTTCAGATCTGCCCCATAATAAGCTCCAACTGACCCTGGAGAGTTCCAGGCCTTAATATGCCTAATATACATTCCATTTGGAATTGATGCTGTTTATATCATTTATACAGGAAACTACTTAGGAGATAAGAACCATGTCATCTCCTTTGGATTTGAATTCCATAGGCTCTCAATCATTCAATAGGTGTGTATTTTGTCTTCTCTGGGTAACGATAAGGTGAGAACCACAGGTACAATCACAAGGAATGAGAAGACTCAGAAATATCCATATAATCTCTACTTTCAAGGAGACCACAGTCTAGCGCCTGAGATCCCTGGCCTCTGTTCTCTCAGTCTCTATTTCTTAATCTTTATCACAAAATCCTTTAAGTCTTCTCCTGGGCATCTTGCTATATCATGTTTTTCCATATCAAGAATGGCTTCAAAATGTGGGCACATTATTCTTCCATACTTACTTTGCAGTAAGTCCTTGGTATGTGGTATTTTTAAAGACACATATTACATAAGTTTAGGTTATCAATATAAAATTAGTTTAAATATCTGGAATAAATTTGCTCCCCTCAAAATTTACATATGGATACTTATTTTTAGTATCTGATAAATCTACACCATAGTCTTAATCTAATTGTATAGGACTTCTGCTTGAAGACACACCAGGTGCTGGGTTACAAATCCTGAGGGCAAGGGCCAGGGTTTAAACTTTTCTCATGTGCCAACCCTCCCCTTGGTCTCAGCAAGTTAGAGACAATCACCAATCACCCGTCCAACCTCTATTGGGTACCATCTAGGTGATGTTCTAGGGGCTGAGGGAAACAGAAACAAGAGAACGTTTGTGCTTTGTGGAGCTTGTACTTTTATAAAAGGAGATTTATTTTTAAATATAGGCAGGAAATGTAGTAGTAGATATTTCTTAGGGCTATGCTGAGACTTAAAGTACATTGGTATGAGAAAGGCACTGTGTGGCTGACTGCACTAGATTAGAAAGAATTATTGGAGGAGGTGATATTTACAGTGAAATCAAAATGAAAGGAAAGGGCCACCAATATGTTGATCATCATGAAAAGATCATCGGGCAGAGGGGAGAGTTAATGCAAAGTTCTTAGGATGAGAAAGAACTTGGAGTATTTGATGAAGAGAAATAAAGCCATTATGCCACAGCTTAGTGGGGAAAGAGAAAAGTAGTATGAGCTGAGGTCAGAGGATAAGTAAGACACAGCTCATTCAGAACCACCTAAATGTCTTTCTCCAACACGAGCTTGCTATTGGACTTGGAGACATAGTTCCTCTTTATGAGACTCAATTTTCCCATCTTGAAACTAGTAATACATATCTCACATAATTTTGCAGGTTCAATGATACAAAATATGAGTCTCACAGTCTCTTACACTTACCAGAAGTTAGATGAATTTAACCTGAATATACATTTTTCTTTGCATTACAGTAAGAAATAGGATGATCATAATATAAGAAGAAAAATGGAAAACATGAATTCAAAGATGAACTACATAACTTTGAAATATGTGACATAACGATAAAAGTAGAGCAAGGGGTAGACCAATTATTCAGCTTGAAACACTGGAAATGGGGTGAGGAAATTTCCTTTCTCCACTTAAGTAAGAGCTGCAAATGGCAATAAACCAAAGATCATTTGTGTGCACAACGAAGTATTTTTTTCAAATTGTCCGTCAGCAGAAATGACCCAGAAAGTTGAAATCCTTGTGATTTTAAACTATATTCTTATGTAAATATATTCATCTCTGACAACTATTTTTATGAACAAATAACCTCTTTCATGAATAAAGAGTATAAATATAAATTGCTACCTTCCAAATTTCAATTCTCTTTTGCATGGGGGAGGGAATATTCTTAAAGCATGTAGCAGTGACTTGTTGGGCTTCAGCCTATATTTTTCTTGCTTCTCAGGAGTTCGTGTGTTAGTGAAGAAAAACAAGTACTCAGCAAGCCAGATGGCCACTGAACATCCAGGCCTGGCCCAGCCCAGTGAGCCCCTCAGAGCTGTGCACTCCAGGCTTCCACAGAGACCTTACATTCTGTTGCCATCACGCATCTTTATGGAGCCTTTTGATCTGGGCATAAAAGTTCTTTACTCCTCTGGAACTGCATTCCTAGGAGTAAGGGTATAGCATTTTAACAGTGAGGTCTACAGCAACTTAGATACTAAGAAGACACAGAAGGGCAGCCTCTCCAGCCCTCCCACAGGCTTACTAATGGCCCTCACTGTGTGAAGTAACTGCCAGGAAAATTCTAGAAAAGATGAGGAGACTAGCCCATCCAGATAGTAAACTATATTGTAAAGCTACAGAAGTTAAAACATCTTCATCCTCAATGATTATTTCTTGTCTCTAGACCTCAGTTTTCTCATTTGCAAAATGAAGAGTTAGGCTATGCCGTCACTGAAAATCCTTCCACCTCTGTATCCTTCATTGATATGAAATGAGGCAGAGACACATGGACAGGTTCTGCCATGTGTAGCCTGTGAAGTTCATTTCTATGCTTGTTTAGAACTTAAGGGGAACAAAAGAGCATCCACAACAAGTATATAAAGCTTTTTAAGAAGGTTGTGCTACAAACACAACTACTGTTGTTAACATCAAAATGAAAAGTACTCACTAAGTAATTTCTAAAAAAATTTCAATGTGTTTCTTCTGATTTCAGAAGATATTTTTTAAAATGTCTCATAGTACACCATTTTAGTTATTTTATAATGAATAGGTCCTATATAAATGATGTGTAATATTATGGCAATAGGAAACTTATTTATTTTGATGGCTGTTGACTTAATGTTTAATACATTTATAATGCACTATGTATCGTGCCAAAGACCTTTTTAAGCTACCCTGATATTAGAAATATCAGTGACATTCTTTCTCTATTATAATTATAGAAAGCAATTTTTAAAACCTCAGTTTCATAGCTGTAAGTATTCCTATTTTACACATTTGAAGTGAATATATTATATATATGAGAAATATAAGAAAAACATCAAAATATTTCTTATTTTACATACAGTTAGACAGGGAGAGAAAGGTAAGTATTTTATATCCAATTCATCCAACTGAAGTTACCAGAATTGGAAGTTTGGCAGATATCATTTCAGACTGTCTATTTTGTATGCACATTTGCATGCACTCACAATTTATTTTATAAACATGTTATCATATTGCCATGTAACTTGCTTTTTGAACTTAAAAACCTATCTTGAAAATTTTGCCTTGATCCACGGTCCTTTTTAATGCTGCATAGAACTACATTGTGTAGATTTACCACATTAACTTGTAACTTCATCTATTAAGTATTTTTAGATTGTCTCCATTTGACCTCATGAATAGTACTGATTGGACACCCTTGTGTATGTATCATTATACACATGAGTAGATATTTCTGCATAATTGTCAAAAACTAAAAGTGCTGAATAATAGGATTTTTTATTTTTTATTTTGTGAAAAACCTCCAAATGATCCTTCAAAGAAGTCATGCCAAAATATAGTGCCACCAACACTATCTTATACTCTGTTTCTCCATACCCTTGACAAACTGGCATGTTATAGTCACTCTGTTTGTTAGTTTTGGAAATGTAGTGAATAAAAATGGTATCCCATTATTTTAATTTGCCTTTGTCCGCAATTGGCATTTTATTGCTTATTACATTTTGTATTTTTTTTATGAATTAGTTTCATGTTCTTATCTTGCCCCTTTTTTCTATTGAGCAATTTATACTTCTCATTGATTTGTGGTTGCCATTTGAGTATTAGGAATATGAATCATATATCCTGTGTTACAAATACTTTTTTCACAGTGCCTCTTAAGTTCTTTTTTTTTTTTTGAGATGGAGTTTCGCTCTTGTTGCCCAGGCTGGGATGCAATGGCATGATTTCAGCTCACCGCAACACCCACCTCCTGGTTCAAGCCATTCTCCTGCCTCAGCCTCTTGAGTAGCTGGGATTACAGGCATGCACCACCATGCCTGGCTAATTTTCTATTTTTAGTAGAGACGGGGTTTCTCCATGTTGGTCAGCCTGGTCTCAAACTCCCAACCTCAGGTGATCCACATACCTCAGCCTCCCAAAGTGCTGGGATTATAGGCGTGAGCCACCGCGCCCGGCCAGTGCCTCTTAAGTTTTAATGTTATTAACGGTATTTCCTCCCAACCATAAGTTTTTGCATTTGATGTAGATAACTCTTTCTTTTTCTTGAAGTCTTCTGAATTTTAAGCCTTTCTTCACAAGGCTTTCCATAACCCAGAACCATAAACACATTCTCCTATATTTTCTTCTGTCATATTTTGAAAATCAAATGAATCCAGTTCCTTCTGTAGAATTCCTAAAACCTGGAAGCCTCATTTCTGGATTCTGTTTGAACAACAATACCTCTAAATCTGAAACCTCATTTCTGGATTCTGTTTGAACAACAATGCCTCTGCACATAACCTCAATATCTCCAAACTGAAACTGCCAAAATAAGGGAAGGTGGAGATGCTTTCCAGTGGGAATCTGCTCCAGGATTGTAGGCCCCACTCCCAGGGTGGCATCTAACCAACCCCCATTTGGCCTGGGTGCAGAGCAAAGGAATTGGCTGGGAAACCTGGCAGTGAGGATTGATAAATGCTGGCATACATTACCAAGGTCAAGGATGGAATCTCTTTCCATATTAGATGCACAGATTGTTATCGCTCTGTCATCAATAACCATCTCCCTCACCCTGCCTAACAACACATAAGAGAGAAGATGTCAGAGCCAAATTATACAGTAAAGATGCAATAACTGAGCTCATGTAGATGGGGCATGAGTATCTTTATCCAAAAGAGTTTACAAAGAGAAATAGTAGTTCCATTCTTAAAACTTATCTGCAATGGCACCTACTTTCAGTAATAATAGAAGCACAATTCTGATTGTAACTAGAAAGGAGTTGACATGTACAACATTGTTTTCTGGTGGATTTTCTCTCTAATAGTTCATAAATGCCATTAAATTATGTGAATAATGTGCTTTATGATTTTTTTCTCTATTACGTATTTTCCCCCCTTGGTAGTTGCTCAGCACATACACTATTGTTAGTAAGCTAGTCAAGTTTCAGAGTCTCAATTCAGTTTTGAGACTAATTTACAGTTCCACTAGATCTGCTGCAGCTGTCAAAGGAAGTGCCCTAGTTGCTATTCTGGGGCCGTCTTTGGTGTTTCTCTTCAATCCTTATTATCTGGAAAATCTCTAAATAAGTTCTATAAATGTAACTTTCAGCTGCTTTTCCCAAAAGTGACTTGGATTATAAGGTCTAAAGGTCACAAATTTTTATCTGGAGCTAACTCACGCTACAACTCATATGACTTAAGCATCACATGTCACCTATTTAAAAACCAAAGGAGAGAGCTCAACGGTCTATCTTCTGAATCTGAATATTACAATGGGTCATAATGTGCAGAAGGTAGAATGCTGAGGTTTCTTCCTGTTTCTTCCTTTCTTCCATATATACATATATAAATTTATAGATGTATATATATACACATACACAAATGTGTGGGTTTACATGCAGGTATACATAGCTATGTATATATGTATATATATGTGTGTACATATATTCTTTTTGTGCATTTATCTCTCCCAATCTTACCGATTCATATTCATTTCTGTTGAGTAGGTATTTAGAGCAGGCTAAAAAAAGACTAATAACCTCCTTGCTCCTCTTATTTTGTGTTCCCCTCAGAACATTGTTTTTAATCTATTAATTTGGAAGACACAGAGTTGTTAGAGACGTTTTATTTTAGTTGATGATAACAACAATAACAACAAACAATGTCATTGAGTGCTTAATATATGCCAGGTGTTGTACGAATTATTAGCCCGTTTATTTTCATTTAGTGATAATTCTAGTATTTTCTAGCTACCATTACCCTATCTTCCAATGAGGAAAGTAAGGTATAGAAAGCTACTTACATAACCAAGAGTGCACAGTCTAAGTGGAGAATCTGTCTGACTCAAGCCCTGGTCTATAACCTCTGTGAAAGCCATCCTCCATGGTGGAGACACTAGAGGTCTGATAATGTGGATGGCCAGTGTCCACCACTGGGCTTTGTGACCAGCAGGAAATCTAAGAGTTCAAGGAAGAGCAAGACAAGCAAGAGTCCTATGACACAGAGATCCTAGACACAGCTACCAATGCATGGCAAGTAATTAAGGAGGTTCTCAATAAGAGAAAACAGGGGTATGTTTAGGATGATATAGAAAGCACAAAGCCAGGAAATATGGCAATTAGCTATAGGCAAAAAGCTAAAGGGAAGATGATTAATCACGGAAACTCTCTGGGAAGAGCCCAACAGTTGGTCTGTGGACAGCAGCAGATAATTTATGCTAGATGAAATCTAGCACTGACATTAGTTTGTGGTGTTGGAAGTCATGGCCATGGGCCCAATCCATGTTTGGAGACAAGAAAAACGTTGTGGTATGACAGGTAAATAATCAGAACAGGGGCTGAGCTCGGGGAGCAGGTGGGCGTAGGAGGAAGACAAGCTGGGAACCTAGTTCCCATAGTAATAATAAAAACACAAGAGTTTATTTAGCTCTAGAGTTTATAAAACTTTTTGCATCAGTATTACAGTTGATCCTCGTATTATCTCTGTGAGGCAGGGGTTATGACCCGCTTTCTACAAATGAGGAAATTAAATCTCAAAGAGATTAAGCCAACTTTCCCCCAAAGCACACAGCTAGTAAATGGTAAAGTTGAGACTCAAAACCAAGGTATCTGAATCATCTATCCTAAATTATTTTTGTGTTCATTCTTTCATCTTACCTATTAAAAATATTTTAAGGTCAAATTTTGTTATGTTTATTCTGAATAGTACCTGATGTAAGGCAAGGAGTATCCAATTAAAAAAACCACTGCTTCCCTGCCTATGTTGTAGGGAACCAACTGAGTCAGTCAAATGGAGACTAAAAATATCATTTTCACTGCTGACACAGTCTAAGTTGAAGAGTGTGTCTCTGGAGCTGTTAACTGAGTGAGCTGGCTATACTGTTCCTCTGAACTGAATTTGCCCACCTAGTTACAACCCTGAATAATCACAGTCTTTCTCCATAGGATAAACAGGGTGCAGAGAAGAAGAGAACAAAATTGAGTCAGGCAATCTGGTAAGTCACTTTATTGAAACCAGGAGAAAGAGGAGACATCATACATTACTCAAATGGGATCCCCTCTTCATGACAGCACAAAGAGAATGAAAAGGGAATTCTCTCTCCAGAAAAGCACCTGGTGTTTAATCAGCACCTAGTTTCTTGACCACATCATGAATGATGAATAGATAAATGCTGCTCAACTACTATTTATGATCAGTTTACATTACAGTATATCAGCCTCAAATTTCTTTTTTTTTTTTTTTTGAGACGGAGTCTCGCTTTTTCACCCAGGCTGGAGTGCAGTGGTGCAATCTTGGCTCACTGCAAGCTCCGCCTCCTGGGTTCATGCCATTCTCCTACCTCAGCCTCTCCGAGTAGCTGGGACTACAGGCGCCCACCACCACGCCCGGCTAATTTTTTGTATTTTTAGTAGAGACGGGGTTTCACTGTGGTCTCGATCTCCTGACCTTGTGATCCGCCCGCCTCGGCCTCCCAAAGTGCTGGGATTACAAGCGTGAGCCACCGTGCCCGGCCATCAGCCTCAAATTTCTTGATTTTATCCTATTTTTGATGCTTTCACCCCAAATCCTCTTTATTGCATACCCTTTGCTTTGAAATTGTATTACTCTGAAGCTCTGTTCTCATAATTAGGAATAAGAAAACAAGTGAGAGGTCATAGATAACAGGTGCCATTGGGTATTAGAAGGGAAACGTGGAATGGTCAATGACTTGAGACAATTAAGAAGACAACCACCATTTGTGTTTTACTGTTTACAAGGAATATTCAACCTTTGATAACCTAATTCAACTTGCACAATCATTTTAGGAATTCGTTTTTCTTTGCAGATAAAGAGGGAACTTGCCCCCTGAGTGATTAGGAGACCTGGACAACCATTAGTTAATGGAAAATCTGAGACGTTAAACTTATGTCCTGTGGCCTGTAACCTGGTGTGCAATCACACCAGGCAGCATATACAAAGGTTTCCATAAAACAACCTGTAAATGCACCAACCTCAGCTGTTCCATTTCTTCTCTGGCAAAACGAGAATTACTCAGCATGAGCATCTATGGATTCCCACCACCGCCACCAATGGAGCTGCCTGGATGGGCTCTACCTGTCCTTCCCGACTAGCAGAAAAAAATGGCAGGATTTTGCATAAACCAAATCTTATGAGAAACAGATCAAAGCAAAAGGCAGAAGAAGTGAGTAACCCCAAGTCTAGTGTGGGAAGGAGACAGTGTAGAAGTGCTGTGCATGCTGTAGCAGAGTGTGAAGTAGCACATGGAAGAAGCTGAGTTTGGAAGGAGAGGTGAGATGAGGAACAGGGTGGGATGAAAGGAAAGAGACTGCATCAATGAGAATTTTATTTTTTTCTTCCCTGCCTTAGGAGAATGATGTTGGGTGCTAAATAATAATAAGATCAAGGAAAAGTTAATAATGAGTTTTGAGCTTTCAAGGACTGCTTAGTTTGATCCCACAAAAGACTTGAAGACAACACAAGAAAAAACTGGAATTTGAGCTTGGCGTGCGTTTCTTTAACTATAACACTGCTCCAGGACTGGCTTGCATGGGTCACTGCTCTATGAGCCCTTCACCATCTCTTCCCCCAACCTCCCCAGTCATTCTAGTGAATTCCCAGGTCAAAACTCACACTGCCCAGTATATCGTTTTTTCCTTATGTTGTACCATCATCTTCACATACTTTATTGACTCTTGTCATCAAGTGGTATCAGCTTTACTATCTTAAGCATGCCTTTATTCCTACATGTTTAGCTGAGTGTATTTTCAGGAACAGCCATTTGTTATATCCTCCAGGTTCAAGCCAACTCTCTCTGTGACACCAGGGACGTTTCTTTCAATAACTCCACAGGGAGCCCTCTTTCTGATGAATACTCAGACAAGGTGAACTGGACACAGAAACCACATGATGCCTAGTGCCTCAGCACCATATTAAAATATTTTTATATACTTCCTTTAAAAAACTTTCCAATGTTTCAAATTCATTGCATTTCTTTAGTCATTTCCTTCGAACATTTCTTCAGATATCCAACTGCATGGCAAAAAGTGTGAATACTCTCATTGGCAATTGCCTTGACTCCTACTTACTTGGGCAAATAAAGTTGTGGTGACACTTTTCATAAGCTCATGGATCAACTTTTTATACTTTAAAAAACACTTCAAAGAAATGCCAACATGCTTATTGAGAATGGTGAAGTTTAATAAAATGCCTCATACAAGTTTATTTTGTTAAGTTTTTCGGTAGTCGCTTTTAAAAGAAAGTATTAGGAAACTCCAACAAAGGTTCCTATGTCCATCCCATCACATATCGAAGCGGATTTTATTATCAGCAACCAAGCTGAGCTGAACCCATTTGAAGAAGCAAGCAGTAATTAGTTTTAATTTGCAGCTATAATCATTAATTATTTACCAACAAATACACTACGAAATATGACTTATTGCACTAGTGAGAAGAGATGACTTCAAACCACTGACTCTGGGTAAGAAGAAAACTCCATAGCTCCAACCTCCTACCTGGACAGGAAAACATTCCATTTTATTCTAGAGAAATAGCCACTCAGGTCTATTTGATGGAGAAGCACTAAAACTTGGAAGTGTCCATTTCGTGTTAAGCCAGTTTGCTCTTTTGTGCCTTTTGACAATTGTTCACGGTTCTGCCTTCCAAGAGGAGTGCGAAACAAGTCTATGACATCTTCAGCATGACAGGACTTCAGCTATGTAAAAGGCAGTGAGCATGTTCCCCAGGGGCCTTCTCCTATCCTGTCTAAATATCCCCAGCTCTATGACGTGTCCCCTACGTGGTGTTTGTAATTCTCAGATCCCTCACACTCATTTTGTAAACAGCTCTTTGAAACGGTGCTGGCCAGATTGAACACTGTGTCCCAGATCTGACCAGGGCTGAAAACAGTGCCATGGCATCTTCCTTGATGTAGCATTCACAGCCTATTAGCACAGTCAGAGACTGTTACTACAGTTAAAAGAAATGTCACTGTTTTCATTGTTTTTAAGTTCATGGGTAACTAAAAATAGAAGCCAATGCTTTGCTATCCTCCTCGTTCAACACACACACACACACAGACAGAGAGAGAGAGAGAGAGGCAGAGAAAGAGAGAGAGACAGGCTGGCAGAGAAAGAGAGAGAACTGCTGGGCAACATGACCCTCACATTCCATGAATAAATAAGATTTGAAAGCTCAATTCAAGACTTTAATCCTGCTTATTATCTCATTCCAGCATTCTACTCTTTGGTATATACTTGATTCTATCCCTATGGAATAGCTACTATGGTAATAGCTGCTTCCCTCAGCTTATATAAACTACATAAGTAAAGATATTCCTTATGTATATTCACAGGGATCACAGATGAACATGGATATGACTACAAATGGAGCCACCATAAAGGACACTCCAATTAACATGTTCTGGGGATATGGTTTCAACAGATGCAGCTCTGTAAGGAGGCTCTGTCAAATACCTGTTCCTAAGATTTCAAAAATGTCGAAACTATAGCAACGTCTCTAAAACTTTAGACCAGTAAGACAAGTACGTTTTTAAGTGAGAGCCAGTTTTATTAGGTTCCTTTCTATCATGTCAGCACAGATGACACTATTTCATACTTTCCACTGTTGCAAAAAATGATTGCCTTTTTTCACCAATATTTCTCCCCTGTCCTTTCAGCCTTTGTTCACAGTTTCCTTGAGAGACTTCTAGCTTCCATCGGTCCCCCGGTTTCTAAAACACCACCACACGCTTTAGATTTCTGGTATGGCAGCACTCCACTTTGGGGTACCAATTTCTGTTTCTATTATCTAATGCCGTAGATCAAACTACCCAAAACCTAATGGTTAAAACAACAGTCATTTTATTCTGTCTCATGATTCTGTGCATTGGCTGGGGACTAGCTGATGGGGTCTTCTGCCGGTCTCCTTGGCATTTGTTACATGATTACATCTAAGTGAATGGACATTGTAGTATTCAAGAGGGATCTCTCACCTACATGCATGCGCCCTCAGTATTCCCCCAAGCAGCCTGTCTCTTCATGTGGTGTCTCATTCCCCAAGGCCTCTCCACATGGCTTCTTTCTCTAGCAGGCTCATCTGAACTATTTATGTGCTAGCCCAGAACTCCAAGAAGGTCACAGAGGATGCCTTCAAACCTGTTTAAGAATTAGGCCTGAAATTGACACAACATAGCATCACATCCACCACATTCTGTTGGCGAAATCAAGTCACAGGGCAAGTCCAGGGTCAAAGTGGAGGGAATTGCATAAGGGCATGGGAACCTGCAGACATAAATTTATTTATTGTATTATGCAGAAACGCCTTTATAGTTTGCGGTAAGCTCATTTAACAGCAATGAGAGAAAGAGAGAGAGAGAGCAAGAGAATAATACCTAATAATTGTTTTTAAGGTACTGCATTTTTATTTCTCAAAAAGAGGGTGATCAACATTTAACTTGCACAAAATATTCACTGGCATTTATCATTTACTCTGGGAGCAGTACAGTTTCAATGACAACACAAATAGCAGAAGACACAAAACATCAGCTTCTGCTTCAAAATTCATAGTCATTTTTAGAAACACTTTGTCACAAGTGACCATTTTCCACATGCAGCTGTGTGCACATATGATTTTAGAAAACAAATCTTGCCATTTAGACCAAATAGTTGCTCTCCTTAACTGCTTTCAAATGTAATTTTTTGTGAATGTGAAGAAAGTGAGCTGGTAGTTGTTCAGGTGTTGACTCTATTAGCAGAAGAATCTTATAAATAGTTCGATAATGCAAGGATTCTATTAAGGTCATCTAGTGATTCAAACAGAATATCAAGTAGAATATTCAAATAGAATATCAACTATATTTCAACACTAATTTTTCTCCAATTTTGTTGTCCTGGCATTTGTACTTTTCATTTTTTTCACTATCACAAAATATCTCACTAGATTTAGATAAAGATTTCCATTCTGTATTTCTACTGAAGCCCTCTGCTGTGTCGATATTTGCGGCCGAATTCCGGGTTGTGTATTTTTTTTGGTCCGGCCTCCAAACTCTTCCTCTAGTCATTCCCTCTGCCAGGTGTGCCTTCCTGGCCATTGCCACTGTGGGCTCCTTCCTCATATCCAGACCGCAGTTCTCCTTCTAAGAGCAGCCTTCGCTCACCACTCTAAGGCTATCCACCATCCTAAGAACTTAAACCTATAATCATTTCTTATTTCTTCTTGACACATACTGCCAGCTAATATTTTTCCTTTCTTTGTAACTTATTGTCTGTCTCCAACCACCATAAAACTAGAATGTACTAGGGTGGACACCTTCTTCGACCTCTTCATCACCTATCTCCAGGGCGTAAAAATCTGGTTGGCACAAAACGGATACTCAAAAAGTATTAGTTTTAAAAATAAGCTGTATGCTGCAATGAACAATCTTAAGCCATTAATTCATATTATTAAGTTGGGGCAAAAATATATCATAACCACAACAATGGAAAACAGCAGATATAATAACTATAAATAGCAAGAAACACCATCAAGATATTGATGACCACATCAACCTAATTCCCTGTTAGCTGAATAACGTGCGGAGTGTGTCTGTGTATATATGTGTGTGTATTAAATAATATATACAAGTACATAATATATATGTTTATACATGTACATATGTATATGCATATGCATATGTAAAACTTTTAGTGGCATAATGTTTTTAGAAATAAATGAGATTTAGGCCGGGCACAGTGGCTCACGCCTATAATCCCAGCACTTTGGGAGGCCAATGCAGGCGGATCATGAGGTCAGGAGATCAAGACCATCCTGGCTGCCATGGTGAAACCCTGTCTCTACTAAAAATACAAAAAAATTAGCCTGGTGTGGTGGTGGGCACCTGTAGTCCCAGCTAGTCTGGAGGCTGAGGCAGGAGAATGGCGTGAACCCGGGAGGTGGAGCTTGCAGTGAGCCAAGATCGCGCCACTGCACTCCAGCCTGGGCAACAGAGCGCGACTCTGTCTCAAAAAAAAAAAAAAAAGAAATGAGATTTACATGAAAATCATAATTGATCTGACCTTTTAAATTTGTAAAATGTATAAAGCAAAAATTAAAACTCATTTACTTGCTTCCATGATCAAACTGTCTAAGGACTACTTTACAGAAAATCAAGCACCACCAGTGGGCTACAGAAACATGAACCTAGAGGGTCTCATATAAAGATGTATTTATTCCCTTTTCGTTTATAAGAAAATTTTTGCTTTGTGCATGTTTCTCTCTGTTGTCCTTGTTCAATGCGTGACTTCACTTTGCTCCTCCATGCCAATTTACCTTTCTCTCTCCTATGTTTAATGTCACAACTATTTTTTTTTTTTTTTTTGAGATGGAGTTTAACTCTTGTTGCCCAGGCTGGAGTGCAATGGCGTGATCACAGCTCATTGCAATCTCCGCCTCCTGGGTTCAAACAATTTTCCTGCCTCAGCCTCCAGAGTAGCTGGGATTACAGGCATGCACCACCACGCCTGGCTAATTTTGTATTTTCAGTAGAGACGGGGTTTCTCCATGTTGGTCAGGCTGGTCTCGAACTCCTGACCTCAGGTGATCGCCTGCCTGGGCCTCCCAAAGTGCTGGAATTACAGGCGTGAGCCTTCTATTCTAATTGAAATTCTAATCTGAACAGATAACCCCAAACACCCAATACTTCTGTTCCTTAGAAACGAGACCAACAATGATACCAAGCACACATACTGTGCTTAGGGCTACATGTCTGACCTGCCACATCAAAATAGAATACAAATTCTTACAAGTGCCTTTACCTGTCTCTCCTTCCACATTATTTCCCAGAAACCCGCCTTGGTATTCTTGAGTATATATTGTTATACCTTTGACTTTGCTTTCCCAAATGCAATTCTAATTCATCCCCTTAACACGTGTTATCACAGTTTACAATAAACTCAATTTGCATTTCTTTGTGACCTAGTATTTCTGCAAGTGTCCATGGTGACTAGAAGGCCCGATTTAACTGGAGTCTCTCAGGATGGCCATAGGAACTTTTTTCCTGCAAACATTCAGATGAAGTCCCAGATGGTCATTACAAAGAGTGCTTTGAATGACATTTTCTCTTGCTTTCTTCTTCCATCAGCAGAACATGATGCCAGCTACAAAATGAGAAAAATAGTCTCCCAGAGAGCCTCCTGCCCTGGTTAGATGTTGGCTTAAGAAGAAGTTTGAAAGAAATTACATGTTTCATTGTGCTAGAAACTTTCCTCTTTCCTCAACTGTAGCATGGAAAGAAGAACTTCTCAACCTCCTCTTCAATGTTTTAAGGCTGGCATCTTTTGTTGAGAGAGTAGAAAAGGTAGCTACAGGAATTCTAACCCATAATTTTGTGTAACATAATGGGAATGGAACATGTAGCCACAGAATAACTGCATGTTTCAGCAGATTACTTCATAATATTTTTTTAATTATCAAGGTACTTGAAACACATTACCTGACATTCTCAGATCTCCTTATAGCTCTCCAGAAAACAAAATAATGCAATCATTTTGTCATTACAATTCATTTGTTATTGTGTAGGTATCTGGCAGAGAGCTCAAGTGTATTAGTATGCCAACTGTGTTATCTACAAAGCTATCAGGAAATGGCATGCGTTTACACTATAATTAATGGGTAAATTCCTGTGTGGTAACTAAATTTTTGAGAATGAAAAACATGTTCATCATGAGACAATCCCATGAAATCTTCACAGTATTAGACTTCACCCCTGCAGGGTAGGGTTTCACCTAGAAAATACCACTCCTACATATGCTGTTGTGTCTGTCACCTGTCTGTTAAAACTCTCTCACATTCAAAAAGAGCCTCACAAGAATATTATATGATGAATAAGGCTCCCAGATGGAGAACTGGTTTGTCAAAATCACCTTGTTTTTCTACATGTGATTACAAAGCAGAATTTAGCATAAAGGATTTAGAGGTTCTACTCAAATTACTAAAGTCAGCAATGACTACTGTAATCCTATTTCACCTATATTGTGGGCCCATAATACATTTCCTAGTATGGTATTATTTTAAGACAAAGAGTACATTTTCTTTCTGTGAAAGCCTACATAAAATCTGACAGCTCAAATTTTATTTTATTTTTGTTTGTATCAAAGAGTAGCCATTGTTTCCTCTTGAGGAAAGTGTATTATCACAATGGAGAGTTTCTAGATGTTTGGGTCCAACCACTTATTTCTTGTTGGCTGGCTCAGTTGATGGGAGGATGGAATTAATGAGATCAGAGCCTTTTACACAAACATATCTGAATATGCAAGAGCCTTGCTGCTACATGGCCACAGATGGCACTGGCTGCAGCCAGCAATCTCATGCTGATGTACACGGTCATTAGGAACTGAGAACATGAGACAGATCAATACAAACTTATCACCTGTACCACAGAAAAAACTCTGCTCTGCTTAATTATGTCAGGACACAGGTATCATCTATCTATGCAAATGGCATTATTAGGATGTTGAATAATGTAAAGATGAGGTATGTTTCCAGGGTGAAGTCAATATTTCACCACTCTTACCCAACAGCAGCAATAACTCTGCCAGACTTCATACAGTTGTGTATCTAAAGAAAAGAAGCCAGAATTATAATAAATAGTGGTTGCTAAGATGTGCATAAAAATTGAAAAATTCTCTTACGAAACCACTGTCATAGTTTTTGGTTACTATCAGTAATTGTTACCACTGAAGGCTAGGCAAAGAACCCTCGAGAGAAAAAGGTTGATTGAAAGCAAGGCAGATGCATTTCTAGAAACTCTTGAAAGTAGGTGTGCGTGGGGATTTCATCTCTCTCTATATTGCCATTGTAATGACTTCTGGATGAAGATTATACTATTTTCCAGGGCCAGCAAAGCTGTGAAGTAGGCACCTGTCTTAGTCCATTTTGTGCTAGTATAACTGGATACCACAGACAAGGTAATTTATAAAGAAAAGAAATGCATTTCTCATAGTCCTCGAGCCTGGGAAGTCCAAGATTACGAAGCTGTATCTGGTGAGGGCCTTCTTGCTGCCTCATAACATAGGAGGAGATATCATACGGTGAGAGAGTGTGCCTGAGAGAAAACCAAACTCATCTGGTTGTCAGGAAACCACTCCTGTGATAACGGCATTAATCCATTCATGAAGACAGAGCCTTCATGACTTACCAACTCTTACAGATTCCACCCACTTCTCAACACTGTTGTATAGGGGATTCAGCTTCAACACGTGAACTCTGCAGGACACATTCAAACCACAGCAGAGACCAACTGGATTGTTTCAGTGACATCTACATGTTGTCTCTGGTGTTCCTCAGGGAACACAGCTTTGTTCAGCCCACGGGACCCTTGTAGTGGTTTTGGTATGGCTCCTTTCCTCTATATTCTTGGCCACACCAAGCTATTACACTCTACTAATTGCCAGCCAATTGCTCTCTTGTTTTCAACAATGTTCTGGGATACAAATTGCTCCACAAACTAATTTAATCAAATTCTGGCTCCCTTGAAGAAATAGTTTCTGATGTCAGTGCTTGTTCTTTCTTTTGGTTCCAGGAGAACTCTTCCCAATTGTTTCAGCCCCTAGTTCTCTCCTGCAAACTCACAGACCTTCAGTTTAACCAGTATCTTGAGCCTCCCCTCAATTACCTTTTGGCCAAAATCTCAACTGTTCCTGGGAGTACCTTTAGGTTTGAGTACCTATTTTAATCTCTGATGCAACTGAAGTCAGTCCCTTTCAGAAGAAATTAGGAGGTGTTTTATGGCCTCTTTCTACCACCAGGCAAACATCTCTGTTCTTTCAGCTGAGCATTTTTTAGAGGAAAAACAGAAGACTGGGATCCTCTCTATTTCCCTCTCCTGGCATAGAACCCACTGCCTCACAAGTCTGGACATGAGTGATCAGGGCTCCATTATTCTCAACACACTGCATACAAGACAGAATCCCTATTTCATTAGTGGGTTATGAGAGCTGGGTGGAAGCAGGGGATCCCCACCTCTCAGCTACACTAGCCCAGGACTTAGCCCCCACAATAGGTAGCTGGGAGCTTTTGTATTTTTCATCTTTTTTTATTCTTTATTCTGGATTTTTTTTCTACATTCCACATGTGACTACATACCTTCAGTAACTGACTTTTTAATTTTAAATATTGGATTTTCAATTCTACAATATTCTATTTAATTCATTTTTTTGGATCTCAATTCCTCATTAAAATTCTGTCTTCCATTTTCTTAAAATTTTCTTTGTTTTCTTTCACATATTTATGAAGTTCTTATTTGCTTATTCCCTCATTTGAATCATCTTCATTTATAGTCTTTTTTATTATCAATCACATTTATCTGCCTCATTTCATATCTGCTTTTAATGTCTGTATTTTCTCTTGATTACCAGTCACATGTTCTTTTCCCTTTGCATGTGTCAATTTTTATTATATCTTGGACAATATTGTGTATAAAGTAAGTGTAGAGGCTGAAAATGATGTTCTTTTCCTAGAGAGGGAAATGATGTTGTTATTTTTCCTTCCTCTGTTAGGCAGATAATGTGAAGGGATGATCACAAGTCATACGTCCCTCAGAATTTAAGTTGGGACAGGGCTGGGTTTCACCTTTAATTAAAACTTTTACCACTTTTTTCAAATGTTTTAAGTTCAAGATCCATCACTTTCTCTTGTCCATTTGGGACTGGCCCTCCTGTATCTTTGTTTAAGAGTCTGATTGTTCTGCTTCTCTTTTCCACCATCAAATTACTGCCCTTTGGAACTTGAGAGTTTCACTGTTTGGCATTCTGCTCCACACAGATTTGAAATATGGCAGCTATTATACGGGGGAAACTTAACTGTATACTTGTTACTTATAGCTTCCTGTAGTGTGACTTTGTCTCCTAAGCACTGACAGGCTTCAGTTGATTTCAGTCCTGAGTCTTTCTGACTCAGCCACTATACTCTTAGCCTATCTCAAAACCCAGCAAATGCCCATATGAGAAACTAGCCACGTGTTTGGAGTTTATCTAGTTTTGATTGGTCAGTGTCAGCATATGTAGCTGTCAAGGTCTCCACTGGTTTCTCTTGGTCCTAATGGAGTCCTGCTTTCTATGGTGAGCCTAATCCTCCGCCCATGCACAGAATCAGCACATGTCCCTAGAAGAAAAGTGGTATCCAACCACAGCTCACATAGGAAGAACTCGACCTTCTCTGAAATTTGTATCTACTTAGTTAGTCCTTTTTATTTGCATGTCTCTCCATTGTGTTTTGAAATACGATCTTGATCATTTACATGTTTCCATTTGTTATTGTGTGAATGATAGCTTTTCACTATCTACTCTGTCCTCCTTAAAAGAGAAGTCACAAAAAGTTGAATATTAGTAAGTTAGAAAGCCATACCAAGAAATCACCTGAATAAGAAGCCATCTGAAAATAGAGAAAACTATCTTGTTGCTTCTTACATACTTTTTTTGGAAAAAATGTTAGTCTTAAGATTACCTTAAAATATACCTATACATACACACTCTCTCTCTCTCTCTCTCTCAAGGAATTCTGATAAAGTTCATGCTGAAGATTCATTGGGATGCTTCAGAATAAGTAAAAAATTACTTCCTTAATTAAGATATTTAAGCACCCACTTTACTCAGATGCTCAGATTCATGTTTGTTCTTTAAACATTGATGGATCATACTTCTGTTACTCTTATATGCAGAGGATTTGCCAGAACTGGAAACTGTCTTCCTACAGAGAGGAATGGCAAAGACACGCGGTGTCCAGTTAGGATTCACTCAGAGAAAAGTGTGCTTTAAATGGTTAAGTGGGAGTCCTTGAGCTACTTGAAGTTTTGAGTGTGCTTTCAACATTTTTGGTAGAAAAAACCTCCCTCCTATTTATTAATAATTTCTAAACACCTTATGGCAATTAATACTGTAATTAATTTGAAAATCCTAATTTTAGAAGAGAATATTTTGATAGTAGGTAACAGCAAAGAATGTGTAATGGTAGGAAAACTAGTGAAAAAGCGTAGAACACTTTATAGAGGAGTAAATGAATGGTTACAGAATGTCTTCTCTGATTTCATTTAGAAAACTATTATAAGATGTTTCATTCAAACTGAAAATTTTAAAACATTAACACACATTTATCAGTACTCCTTTTAGAAATATAGTCCTCACCTAAATTCTATTTATAGTATATATCTTACATTAGAAATAGGCTTCAAAATTATACACAAATGTTTCTCAAAGTCATTCTCTCATTCTTAGTTATTATCCTTAGATGCAGATATAATTTTTAGATTCTACTGACCCCATAAACTGGCTAAAAGGAAGCAAACATTTTCTTTCAAATATAGAAACCTGTATCAGACAGAAGAGAAGAAACAAAACCAAACATAAACAATACATAATTTGCTGTCAATCTATCAAATATCCCATATTCTCTTTAAGCTCTATCCAAACATATTTAGTCTCTTTTTAAACTGTATATTAAATTCACATATAATAGATTACATTTTGAAAGGCTATGTTGTGATATTATGTAACTTTAATGTTTCTCCAAATTTTTTTATTTTTTCCTAATTTGTACCTTCTTATTATTTTTGCTATGTTGATTCCAAAACTAGAATCTATACTAATCACTAAATTTCTGCAAAACCCTAGAGCATAAGTCATATATACAATAGTTCCTAATCTAAAGGAATTATAATCTAGCCAACAAGACAAAGATCTAATAAGGTAACGATACAAAGTAATGCACTGTCATTGTGAAATGGGAGGTGTCTTGTATATACACAAGCATATTTTTAAGAAAACAGTTCAGTAATTAAGAGTTAGAAAAAATAGGAGACACAACTCTTAACTTCCAATTGGATTATAACCACTTTCACTTAAAGACCTCTGGAGAAGCCCCCTATTAAGGAGTATAAGGCTAGCAGTGGTCAGACTGGCAGGTTTTATGCTGCTAGCCATCCAATGAGGAGGCCCAACCACCAAGACTAAGACCACAGCAGCTGCAGGCATTATTCTTCAAAAAGCTATTCATCTCATCCAGAATCTTCACCCTACTCGAGGCTGCCCTGATGGATTCACGGAGCATATGTCATCAAAACACTTTTCCAAGCAGTCCTGGTTTTGCCATAAGAAACTCAAGCATACATTTAAATAGCCTTATTTTATGCTTCTTAAGAGGAACTGTACTCATCACATAAATACAGGCCCAGATTTGTGAGCCAACTCCTAGTATCCAATTCAGGAGGATTTCCCCAGACCTATTTACCACCACAAAATACTGTAGGAATTAAGTAGTTAAAATTGAAACATATATCAGATCTCACTGTATTGTATCATGTATTATGTGAGAGATGATACAATTTGGGCAGCTTACTAATCTCTCTGTTCTGCCACTATTGTTAGAAGTATGGGTGGCAGATGCTGGAATGTTTGAGAACTTTATTAGAATGTTTTCTTTCATTAAATCGAGTGGACACCATGCCACTTTCTGGATAGTCTAAGATTGTGACCAGACACAGAATTCAAGGGAGAAGAGAAATAATTCCTTTGTGCAATAAATTTGGCAACTGGGTATAATCCTGTGCCAGTGCACAGACTGCTTCTTTGAAAATAACTGATAATAGATAATCCAACTGGGGCCCTTCTTTTTGCACCTTATGCCACTCTGATTTAGGAGTGCATAGACATAGTTATCAAAAATCTGGGTCTCATTTTATAAGTTAAGCCTTTTAAAAGTTGATGAGCAATAGCAAAATAAGAAAAACTATACGACTGGGAGCCTTGTATTAAATAATAATACACATACATGTTCATGTCTCCCCATGTAATTCATTTCATTTGAGATATATATCTCAAGTTTCTTTTCAAAGCTGAGTCATTCTTGTAAATATATCAAAACAGCAAAAAGAAATTGCTAGTTTTATATTGGCTAGTCCCTCTAACAAACAAACCCAATATCACCGTGGCTTATCATAGTAAGTGTTTAATTTTTTATTCATACAACATCTACTGCAGGTGTTCCAGTGTGAGTGGCATCCTTTGACAACATCCACCACAAAATAATGCAGGGATTCAGGATACTTTTATGTATGGTTTTGCCACCCCCTAAAACCTGGAAGTCCTGCAGGGATGTGGATTCTTCCTCTAGATGTTTCCAGGAGAGGCCAGCCTTGGAAATGCATACATTATAATTGCCCACATTTCACTGGTCAGAACTCAGTTACATGGTCCCACTTAACCACAATGAGACTAGAAATGTAGTTTGGCTATGTGTCCAGGAAGAAAAGGAAGGATCTGGTGAGCACGTAGCTTTGATTTTAGAATTAGTAATTTAATACTGTTCTACAACAAATGAAAATATTTTCAGTGCTACTTTTCTAAATAGGTGCTGTTTTTATCAGCTTCTTATGTGTTCATCTACTTGGTGTTCTTTCTAAAACTTAATTAAGCTTAAGAGAAGAATGGAGTTAGTTTATTAGTGCTATACCCATGAGCTTTAAAAGCAAAGGGAAACTACTTTGGAATGTAAAAGTGAGACATAAAATATTATCTATTGGCCTCCAAAAATTTCTTTTATATGAAAAAATAATTTGTGTGAGGACTAATTCTATGCATGTGTCCCCATGTCATTTCAATATCAACATATTCCTGATATTGGAATGCGGCCCTGTAAGGTTAAATTTGCAACTCCTTTCTGGCTACTTTGTGTGTTAATTCAGATTTCTCCTATTTTTTAAATATGCTCACTTACTTTTGTTGCCTAATATAAACAAGTAAAAGCAATATAAAATATTATTTAATAATTTAAAAATACTTAGAAGATTAAACATTTTCATAATAAACTGGCAACTCTGGTTACATATTATTTTAGACATTACATTTGACATGGTTTGGCTGTGTCCCACCCAAATCTCATCTTGAATTGTAGATCCCATAATTCCCACATGTTGTGGGAGGGACCCTGTGGGAGATAATTGAATCATGGGAGTGGTTTCCCCCATACTGTTCTTGTGGTAGTGAATAAGTCTCATGAGATCCGATGGTTCTATAAGGGAAAACCCCTTTCACTTGGTTCTCATTCTCTCTCGTCTGCCGACATGTAAGATGTGCCCTTCACCTTCTGCCATGATTGTGAGACCTCCCCAGCCACATGGAACTGTGAGTTCATTAAACCTCTTCTAATTTATAAATTACCTAGTCTCAGGTATGTCTTTATCAGCAGCATGAAAACAGACTAATACAGTAAATTGGTACCAGTAGAGAGGGGTGCTGCTGTAAAGATACCCAAAAATGTGGAAGTGACTTTGGAACTGGGTAACAGGCAGAGGTTGGAACAGTTTGGAGGGCTCAGAAGAAGTCAGGAAAATGTAGGAAAGTTTGGAACTTCCTAGAGACCTGTTGAATGGCTTTGACCAAAATGCCGATAATGATATAGACAATGAAATCCAGGCTAAGGAAGTCTCAGATGGAGATGAGGAACTTGTTGAGAACTGGAGTAAAGGTGATACTTACTGTGTTTTAGCAAAGAGACTGGTGGCATTTTGCACCCGCCCTAGAGATTTGTGGAACTACAAACTTGAGGGAGATGATTTAGAGTATCTGGTGGAAGAAATTTCTAAGCAGCAAAGCACTCAAGAGGTGACTTCGGCACTGTTAAAAGCACTCAGTTTTAAAAGGGAAACACAGCATAAACATGCAGAACGTTTTCAGCCTGAAAATGCAATAGAAAAGAAAAACTCATTTTCTGGTAAGAAATTCAAGCTGGCTGCTGAAATTGGCATAAGTGATGAGGAGCCAAATGTTAATCGCCAAGACAATGGAGAACATGTCTCCAAGGCATGTCAGAGACCTTTGCGATAGCCCCTCCCATAACAGGCCCAGAGGCCTAGGAGGAAAAAATGGTTCATGGGCCAGGCCCAGGGACCCAGCACTGTGTGCTGCCTAGAAACATGGTGCCCTGTGTCCCAGCCACTCTAGCCATGGCTAAAAGGGGCCAAGGTACAGCTTGGGCCGTGGCTACAGAGGGTGCAAGCCCCAGGCCTCAGCAGCTTCCATGTGGTGTTGAGCCTGCGGGTGTACAGAAGTCAAGAATTGAGGTTTGGGAACCTCCACCTAGATTTCAGAGGATGTATGGAAACACGTGGATGTCCAGGCAGAAGTTTGCTGCAGGGGTGGGACCCTCATAGAGAACCTCTGCTAGGGCAGTGAGGATGGGAAATGTGGCGTAGAAGCCCTCAAACAGAGTCCCATTAGGGCACTGCCTAGTGAAGCTGTGAGAAGAGGGTCATCATCTTCCAGACCTCAGAATGGTAGATCCACTGAAAGCTTGCACCATGTGCCTGAGAAAGCTGCAGACTCAATGCCACCCCATGAAAACAGCTGGGAGGGAGGCTGTACCCTGCAAAGCCTTAGAGGCAGAGCTGCCTAAGACCATGGGAAACCACCTCTTGCATCAGCATGACCTGGATGTCAGACATGGAGTCAAAGGAGATCATTTTGAAGCTTTAAGATCCAGCTGCCTAGCTGGATTTTGGACTTGCATGGGCCTGTAGTCCCTTCATTTTGGCCAATTTCTCCCATGTGGAATGGTTGTATTCATCCAATGCCTGTACCCCCATTGTATTTAGGAAGTAACTAACTTGCTTTTGATTTTGTAGGCTTATAGGTGGAAGGGACTTGCTTCTCTCAACTGTAGACTTTTGAGTTAATACTGAAATGAGTTAAGAATTTGAGGGACTGTTGGGAAGGCATGATTGGTTTTGAAATGTGAGGACATGAGAATTGGGAGCAGCCAGGGGCAGAATGATATGGTTTGGCTGTGTCCCCACCCAAGTCTCATTTTGAATTGTAACTCCCATAATTCCCACATGTTGTGGAAAAGACCTGGTGGGACATAATTGAATCATGGGGGCAGTTTGCCCCATACTGTTCTTGTGGTAGTAAATAAGTTTCATGAGATCTGATGGCTTTATAAGAGGAAATCCCTTTAGCTTAGTTCTCATTATCTTTTATCTGCCACCATGTAAGACGTGCCTTTCACCTTCTACCATGATTGTGAGGCCTCCCCAGCCACATGGAACTGTGAGTCCATTAAACCTTTTTTTCTGATAAATTACCCAGTCTTGGGAATGTATTTATCAGCAGCATGAAAATGGACCAATACAGCATTTATCTCACTTGGATTCAAGAGAGAGATCCTTTTTCTGATGACTGCTTTTGAGATGAGAATGTTTGTGTGTATGTGAAAGCCAGACCAAAGACATTCCCTGGAGAAATTACCATTTTTTTACCCTGTTTCTCTTCTTTTTAATTTCTTTTTGAGAACTCCTAAGTGGTAGAACTTACACAAGCATAAGTGAAAATGTGACTATTATTTTCTGTATTATTAATTTTCCTTCCTAATTTTCCTACCAAGAAGTGCCAGCATCTTTTGTTTACAAAGTGCTTTGTGTGGCATCAATTTTGGTAGTCATCTTCAACAGCTACATATGCTCATACCCAACTGCTTCCAAGTCACGTATTTAAAGAGAAGTACAAAAATATTTTCTGGAATTAAAACTCTCTTGTATCCAGTGAATCCTGGTCAAAACAAACAAACAAAAAATGCAAAGATCACAAACAGATCATATCAAAGAATGAACAGAAGAGATGTTATATACCTGTCTATTTAATATAATAGGTATCTTAGGCTATATATTGTCAGCCACTGGCTATTAAATCATCAAAAAAAAGTGCTCTTATTTACAGTACAGGTGTTAAAAAAAAAATTTGGATTTAAACCAAAAAGGTGTCAAAAACCTTTGTCAAGCAAGGAAGTATTCAGCTGGTTAAAATGAGCAGTTCTAGGCTGCTCTGATGAAATACCCCAGGAAGCTTTGTGTAGAGAATGTTTAAAAAGCAAACAGTTTTCTTAATTTTCAGAGCAATGCTATTTGGACTTAAAAGGCACTCTTCCTTGTGGAAAACGCATATAATATATACAAACCTGTTCTGACCACCAATCTGGCAGGACACAACTATGCATTCTGGGAAAGCTTTCATGGATACGTAGGGTGAAAGGGAATTTCCTTCCACCCATTTGAATGTTTAATAAATTGACCCTATAAAATCAACCAACAATAGACAGATTAACAGGAGAAAAGGTATACAGGTTTATTATATATGCATGTGTAGAGGAACTACACAAAATATGAGACTCAAAGAAGGGCCAGATGACTAAATTGTATACCACACAGAGAAGAATAAGGACTTGGGGCTCCTGGGGAGGATGGGGATGGGTTGTGGGAGGGTGGGGGGAGGAAACACACGGAGAGCAAAGGCTGTCTTGTTATGCAGGTGAAATCTCACAGGTAGCAGTCCTCAGAGTGAATAGAAGGCAGCTTGTGGTTAACAGTTTCTCTGTCAGAACTTCAAAATGTCAGACTTAAGTCTCCTTTTTCTGTGAGTTCATCTTTCCTAGATCTGGATAAGGGGAACTCAGAGAAAGCCTCTGTTTCTATCTCCTGTTTGCTTTACTAATGTGGATAAACATACTTTTTTTTTTTTTTTTTTTTTTTACAAAGCAATAGCTTTTCAAAGCTATTCTGCTTCTCTGAATATAAAACTTGAAATATACCAAAAAAGTATGTTTTGGAGAGGCATATTTTGGATTCCAACAAATACAATAGCAAGGAAGTATTTTCTGACCTAGAAGTTGTTTTTGTCCTTCGTAGGTCTACCATTCAGAGAGTGTTAGGGCCCAGAAAACAATACCCCAAAATGAAGGCCTCTGCAATACCTTCAGAAGCAAAAGGTTTTTCTCTGACCTCTTCCTGCCCTCTTTTCTCTCAGTCCCATTCTTCCCCAAGGCTAGCCATAGAAATGAGAAACACTCTTCTCCAAGGCAGGTCATAGAAACCAGAACTCCTTTTCTCCAAAGACAGCCATAAAACTAAAAATATTAATGTAACCTTCCCTTAGCCCTATCCATGTAAAAATGGCCAGAAAGAAATTCTCTGACCTACCTTGTTTGATGATAGCTTATAAAACTCCCATTCCAGAAAGGTTCCTGCCCCATACCCAGAGGGGAGGAGTGCTGCTCAGAAGAGCCAACAGGAATCTAGATGGACATGCCTTGCTGGGTTCCTCCAAGCAGACTATTCTCATTAGATCACACACTTTTTGTCCACTCATACTTCTACATGGCTGTCCATACTTGGTTGAACCAAAGCAAAAAACAGACGATTTTCCCTGTGTCTTTGGGTCTTCATTCTGAGGGCTCCTGTGTACACAAGTTAAATAAATTTGTATGCCTTTTCTTCTATTAATCTGCCTTTTGTGAATTTATTTTTCAGCAAACCTTCAGAGGGCCAGGAGGAAAGCTCTCCTGTGGCCCTTGCAAAGGGAAAAATGGTGATAAGGAGTAAATTTTACTGAATACTCCTGTTTTATTTTGTTTGGCACCTATCAGATGATTTGCAGGGGGCAAGTAGAGTTTTCATGATAATAGTATGATTTCTCTCCAGAGTTCCTGAAAGTCACTCTTTCCAGCCTAATATGCTGCCTTCACCATCTCAAAATGAATAAAAGAAATGAAACAAATCAAAACAAAACAAAACGCAAACATCATGCACAAAGCTCTGAGCTCCAGCTCCTTTAAAGACCCTACAGGTTTGTACACACAGCAGCAGACCTTTGGAAATCACTTCACGGACTTACTCCAATTAGTTTAAATACGGGAATCAGGACCGTCTTTTTCTCTTTCCTTGAATGTCGCCTTCACTAATAATGTCTACATTATCAGTCAAAGGGAGTTACTCATTACATATTTTTTAGACATGTCTTTTATCTCTCATCACTATTCATGGTCTCTTTTTGACATGCTGATTCTACTCCCTTTTTTTCTGGTTCTTTGGTCTTTCTAAAAACATTTTTTCTCCATTATTTCTTATAAAGAGATCCGGATTTCACCTGATGTTAGAGCAGCTTCTGCTACTCAAACATTTGAATGAACCTAACTCTAACATGAAAAGCTGTATTGGGAATAAGATGGGATTTGTGAAGAAATCTATGGAGATAGGAGAGGCAGCATATTTTTATATTTTCATTTACTTTATAGATGTTTTCTTGACATTTTTGTGAATAAAAATGAGAAGGATGAAATATAATACCTTCAAGATAAAACTGCACTGAGGTTAACAAGAGCTCATTCTTCTTTTGGCTTTGGCTATAATATTTGAAGTAAGCTGGAATTTTAACAGTGGCTTATCTCATACTGTTTCTATTGCGAGACCTCACCAGTGATTTTTCATTTACTAACTAAAAGAAGAATGTGGTCTTTTAAGTATTTATCAGACAGTAACTAGATAAGAAGTTGATATTATTTTCTCAATAGGATTCATTCTACATTAGTTATTTTCTGCTTTAAATAATGCATTACATGAAAAGATAATTTGTTTTATTTAGACACTTGCAATTTTGATTACATACACACACACACAGAAAATATAATATGCAATGAGATAGTTACTTGATGTTTCTGAGAAACTAAGGTACAAATATACAAAATTCCAGACCAGTTCACAAACTTGCCAAAGTACAAGTCTTATAAATCCAAGAGGAAGACTTTTTGAAAGGATTTATTAGAAAAGAGGTATTTTCCTCTTGCAACTTAAATCGAGAGAAAACAGCTTCAGTGGGACCTTGCAGGAAGATTTTCTGTGATCCTTACAGCTACGAGACAGGGTGATCCCCACCTGGCCCTGACTGCAAACTCCAGATACAAAGAACTAGGTGAACCCAGGTGTAGGCAACAGAGCAGGGCCTGGCCTCGGCTGCACTTGGTTAGGTTGGGACAAAGAACACATTTCCTTATGGACTGTCTTAAGTCCCTTCCAAAAAACATCTGGAAAAGATGTAATCTCAACAGAAGCTGGAGGTGGACTTCAAGATTCCCAGGATCTTCATGTAAACGACCCCAAAGAGAAGAAGCACTCGCTGAAATCAGGAGATTGCATACCAAAGATCAGAGGTCCTCAAAGAACACATGAGGGAGTCCATGACCTCCTTCAAACTCTGTTGGCTCTGAGGGCACAAAATCAGACACAACAGTTCTAGACAAAGCCAAGACAAGGCAGAGATGCTCCCTATGGACTTCTGCCCCCTATCCCCTAGAAGAGCTGCAAACAGCAGCCAGGCAGGAGAGAAGGAAACGAGAAAGAAAGATGGGCAAAACCAATACTCCTGCCTCAAGGCAGGTTTCCCCTAAAGAATGAGGGAGTAATCTCACCTTTAAATGGAGTTGTAAGCTGAATTATTATACAAAATATATAACAATATATGCCCTACATATATATAGATCTTACATGTGATGTGAGATTATATAAGACAGCGAAGTAGATATTGCGACAATGTGACAATATTACCTTAGGAAAGAAAAGAAAAGTCACAGACTAGGGATTGAAGGTGAAGTTCTCCTACCTGATATATTTTTTATCTAACATATTACATAAATGTAATATTTATGGGATACTGTGTAATATTTCAATACAATATGAAATGATGAAATCAGGGTAATTACCATATCCATCACCTCAAACATTTATCATTTCTTTGCGTTAAAAACCATTCAAAATCTTCTCTTTCAGCTATTTGAACATATACAGTAAATTACTGCAACTGTAGTTACCCTGCAGTGCTACACAACCAATCTATTTCCATCTTTTCCTCCCCCTACCCTCTCCCACCACCTCTGGTATTTAGTATTCTACTTTCTACTTCTGTGATCAAATTTTATTAGGTTCCACATATGACTGAGAACATGTGGTATTTATCTTTCTGTGTCTGATTTATTTCACTTAACATAACATCCTCTAGGCTTACTCATGTTGCCACAAATGACAGGATTTCATTTTTTAATAGCTGAAAAGTATTCCATTGTGTATATATACCACATTTTCTTTATTCATCCATTGACAGAATAGGCTGATTACATATCTTAGTTATTGTGAATAGTGCTGCAATAAACATAGGACTACAAATATTTCTTTGACATACTGATTTCTTTTTCTGTGGATTTGTATCCAGTAGTGGGATTGCTGAATCATATGATAGTTCTACTTTTGATTTTTTGAGGAAACACCATATTGTTTTCCACAATGGTTGTACTAATTTATGTCTCCACCAACACTATATAAGAGTTCCTTTTTCTTTGCATCATTGCCAGCATTTGTTATTTTTTATCATTTTGATAATAGCCCTTCTAACTAGGGTGACATGATATCTCACTGTGGTTTTGATTTGCATTTTCTTGGTGGTCAGCGATGTTGAGCATTTTTTAATATATTTGTCAGCCATTGTGTTTTCTTTTGAAAAATGTCTATTCAGAGCATCTGCACATCTTTCAACTAGATTATCTTTTTTTTTCATTTGTGTTGAGTTGCTTGAGGTCTTGTATATTCTCAGAATTAATCGCTTGTCAGATAAATAGTTTGAAAATATTTTCTCTCTTTTGTGAGATGTCTCTTTACTCTGTTGATTTTTTTTTCTTTCTTCTGCATTGCTATACAGAAGCTTTTTAGTTTGGTGTAATCCCATTTGTGTATTTTTGCTTTGGTTGCCTAAGTTCTGAGGTCTTATTCATAAAATCTTTGCCCAGACTAATGTCCTGAAGTGTTTCTCATATGTATTCTTCTAGTTGTTTAATAGTTTTAGACTTACATTTAAGTCTTTAACCCACTTTGGTTTTTATACATGGCTAGAGATATGAGTTTAGTTTCATTCTTCTGCATATGAATATCAATTTTCCTAGCACTATTTATTGGAGAGGCTTGTCTTTTTCCCAGTTTATGTTCTAGGCATCTTTATCAAAAATCAGTTAGCTGTAAATACAGTAAGTCCTCACAATGTTGTCAATGGCGTCTCAAAAACTGTGACTTTAAGTGAAACAACATACTGCAGGTCCTTGGATAATGTTGTCTGATTCAATGTCATTTTGTTATAACATTGATGAGAAGAAAAGGATTTTCTTACACATCATTTTTCTTACAGTCAGTTTCCACGAATGAATTATCGATGTTAAGTGAGGACTTATTGTACACAGATTTATTTGTGGGTTCTCTATTCTGTTCTACTGGTTTATTTGTCAGTCTTTATGAAAGTATCATACTGTTTTAGTTACTATAGCTTTGTAGTATAATTTAAAGTTAAGTAATGTGATTCCTCCAGTTTTTTTTTAGAGGGGGGTTGTTTTTTGGCTATTTGGGGCTTTCTGTGGTTCCACACAAATTTTAGGATTTTTTTCTATATCTGTAAAGAATGTCATTGGTATTTTGGCAGGATTGTATTGAATCTACAGATTGTGGGGGGTAGTACAGTAATTTTAACAATATTTATTCTTCCAATTCATGAACATAGGATGTCTTTCCATATTTGTGTGGGTCTACACAATTTCTTTTATCAATATTTTAATAGTTTTCATTATAGAGAATTTTACCTCCCTTGTTGAATTTATTCCTAGGTGTCTTTTGTAGCTATTGCAAATTGGATTATTTTCTTTATTTCTTTTCAGATAGTACAGTATTAGCATATAGAAACACTATTGATTTTTTTTTAACTTTTAAATTCAGAGGTACATGTGTAGGTTTGTGATACAGGTAAATTTGTGTCATGGAGGTTTTCATACAGATTATTTCATCACTCAAGTATTAGGCCTAGTACCTGTTAGTTATTTTTTCTAATCCTCTTCCTCCTCCCACCCCTCCACAGTCCAGTAGGCTCCAGTGTCTGTTGTTCCCTTCTATGTATCCATGTGTTCTCATCTTTTAGCTCCTGATTATAAATGAGAGCATGTGGTATTTGGTTTTCTGTTCTTGCATTAGTTTACTATGGAAAATGGCCTCCAGCTCCACCGAAGTTCCTGCAAAGGACATGATCTTGTTCTTTTTTATGGCTGCATAGTATTCCATGGTGTATATGTACCACATTTTCTTTATCCAGTCTACCACTGATTGGCATTTAGCTTGATTCTGTGTCTTTGCTATTACGAATAGTGCTGCAGTGAACATACACGTGCATGTGTCTTTGTGACAGAACAATTTATATTCCTTTGGGTACATACCCAGTAATGAGATGACTGGTTCAAATGGTATTTCTGTCTTTAGGTCTTTAAGGAATTGCCACACCATTTCCCACAATGGTTGAGCTAATTTACATGCCCAAGTGTGGGAGTGTAAATTTCTCCAAAACCTCACCAGCTTCTGTTATTTTTTTGACTTTTTAGTAACAGCCATCCTGACTGGTGTGAGATGGTATCTCATTGTAATTTTGATTTGCATTTCTCTAATGATAAGTAATGTTGAGCTTTTTTTCAGCTGCCTGTTGGCCACATATATGTCTTCTTTTGAAAAGTGTCCATTCATGTCTTTTCCCCACTTTTTAATGGGGCTATTTGTATTTTCTTTTAAAATTGTTTAAGTTCCTTACAGATGCTGAATATTAGAACTTTGTCATATGCATAGTTTTCAAAAATTCTCTCCTGTTCTGTAGGATGTCTGTTTACTCTGTTGATAGTTTCTTTTGCTGTGCAGAAGTGCTTTAGTTAGATCCCATGTGTCAATTTTTGCTTTTGTTGCAATTGCTTTCGGCATTTTTGTCATGAAATCTCTGCTCAGTCCTGTGTTCAGAATTGTATTGGCTAGGTTGTCCTCTAGAGTTTTCACAGTTTTGGGTTTTACCTTTAAGTTTTTAATCCATCTTGAGTTTTTTTCTGTATATGGTGTAAGGAAGGTTCAGTATTAATCTTCTGCATATGGCTAGCTAGTTGTGCCAGCACCATGTATTCTACAGAGACTTATTTCTCTATTGCTTGGTTTTGTCAGCTTTGGGGAAGATCGGATAGTTGTAGATTTGTGGTCTTATTTCTGGGCTCTTTATTCTGCTCCATTGGTCCATATGTCTGTTTTTGTACCAGTACCATGCTGTTTTGATTACTATAGTTTGTAGTATAGATTGAAGTTGGGTAGCATGATATCTCCAGCTTTGTTCTTTTTGCTTAGGATTATTATGGCTATTCGGGCTCTTCGTTGGCTCTATATGAATTTTAAAATAGTTTTTTCTAGTTTTGTGAAGAATGTCTTGGTAATTTTACAGGAATAACATTGAACCTATTAATTGCTTTGGGCAGTATGACCATTTTAATGATCTTGATTCTTCCTATCCATGAGCATGGAATGCTTTTCCATTTGTTTGTGTCATCTCTGATTTCTTTGAGCAGTATTTTGTAGTTCTCTTTGTAGAGAACTTTTAAACCCGTATTTAGCTAGGTAATTTATTCTTTTTTGTGGCAATTGTGAATGGGACTGCATTTCTGATTTGGCCCTCAGCTTGACTGTTGTTGGTGTATGGTAATGCTAGTGATTTTTGTATGTTGATTTTTTTTATCCTGAGACTTCGCTGAAGTTTATCAGCTTAAGGAGCTTTTGGGCTGAGACGATGGGGTTTTCCAGATAGGATTATGTAATCTGCAAACAGGGATAATTTGACTTCCTCTGTTCCAATTTGAACACCTTTTCTTTCTTTCTCTTGCCTCATTGCTCTGGCCAGGACTTCCAATACTATGTTGAATAGTAGTGAGAGAGTGCATCCTTGTCTTGTGATAGTTTTCAAGGGGAATGCTTCCAGCTTTTGCCCAGTCAGTATGATGGTTTGCTGTGGGTTTGTTATAGATGGCCCTTATTATTGTAAAGTACATTCTTTCAATACCTAGTTTATTGAGAGTTTTTAACATGAAAGGGTATAAAATTTTCTCAAAGCCTTTTCTGCATCTATTGAGATAATCATACAGTTTTTGTCTTTAGTTTGGTTAATGTGATGAATCACATTTATTGATTTGCATATGTTGAATCAGCACTGCATCCCAGGAATAAAGTCTACTTGATCATGGTGAATAAGGTTTTGATGTGCTGCTAATTTCAATTTGCCAGTATTTTGTTGATAATTTTTGAATCAATGTTCATCAAGGGTATTAACCTAAAGTTTTCTTTTTTTATTGTGTCTCTGCCAGGTTTTGGTATCAGGAGGATGCTGGCCTCATAGAATGAGTTAAGGAGTCCCTCCTCAATTTTTTGGAGTAGTTTCAGTGGGAATGCTACCAGTTCTTCTTTGTATATCTGGTAGAATTCAGCTGTGAATCCATCTGTTCCTTAGCTTTTTTTGATTGGTAAGCTATTTATTACTGAGTGAATTTCAGAGCTCTTTAATGGTCCATTCAGGGATTGAATTTCTTCCTGGATCAGTCCAGGAATTTATCTTCCTATAGTTAAAGGGCACTAATTCTATTCAATTATTCCAAAAAATCAGGGATAAAGAAATACTTCCAAACTTATTCTACAAGGCTAAAGTAATCTTGCTATCAAAACCAGGCAAAGACACACCAAAAAAAAAAAAAAAAAGAAGAAGAAGAAAGAAAACTACAGGCCAATGTATCTGATGAATACAGATGCAAAAGTCCTCAACCAAAAAAAAAATAGCAAACCAGATTCAACTGTACACCAAAAAGATCATTCATCATGGTGAAGATGCAAGTATGGTTCAACATACGCAAGTCCATAAATGTAATACATCATATCAACAAAATGAAGGACAAAAATCATATCATAACTTCAATTGATGCTGAAAAAATGTTCCATAAAATTTAACATATCTTCATGATAAAAACTTGCTAAAAAACTGTATAGAAGGAACACTCCTCAACACAATAAAAACCATATACAATAAACCCACAGCTAGTATCATACCAAACAGGGAAAACCTGAAGCCTTTTCTCTATGATCTGGAAGAATAAAAGGATTCTCACTTTCACCACTTTTCTTCAACATGTACTGGCCAGAGCAACTAGACAAGAGAAAGAAATAAAGGGCATCCAGATTAGAAAGGAAGACGCCAAATTATCCTTGTTTGGAGATGATATGGTCTTATATTTTAAAAAACCTAAAGACTCCACTAAGAGACTTTTAAAACTTATAAACAAATTCAGTAAAGTTGCTGGATACAGAATCAATATACAAAAATCAGTATAGCATTTTATACATCAACAGCAAACAATTTGAAGAAGAAAACAAGAAACTAATTCCATTTACAATAGCTACAAATAAAATAAAATACATAGGAATAGACTTAACTAAATAAATGAAAGATTTCTAAAATGAAAACTCTAAAATGATCTCTAAAATAAAACATTACAGAAAGCAATTGAAGCAATGACAGAAGAATGGAAAGGTAGTCCATGTTTATGAATGGAAAGAATCAGTATTGTTAAAATGACCATACTGCCCAAAAGCAATCTACAGATTCAATGCAATCCCTATCAAAATACCCATGATATTCCTCACAAAAATAGAAAAAAAAATCGTAAAATTTATACAAAACCAGGAAGAAAAACCAGAATAACCAATGCCATGCTGAACATTTTGAAGAAAACTGGAGAAATCACATTCTTTGACTCGAAATTATACTACAGAGCTATAGTAACCAAAACGGCATGACATTGGCATAAAACCAGACAAATACACCAACTGGACAGAATAGAGAACCCAGAAATAAATCCACACATTTATAGTCAACATATTTTGATGAAGGTGCCAACAACATACAGTAAGAAAAGGACAGTCTCTTCAATAAATGGTACTGGCTGTGGAAACTACATATCAATATCCAGAAGAATGAAACTAGCTTCCTTTCTCTTATCATATAAAAAAATCAAATCAAAATGGATTAAAGACTTAAATCCATGACCTCAATCTATGAAACTACTAGAAAAAAACTGTAAAGAAACACTCTAGTAACACTGGTCTTGGCAATGATTTTTTGAGTAAGATCTCAAAAACACATGCAACCAAAGCAAAAATGGACAAATGGGATAATATCAAACTAAAAAGTTTCTGCACAACAAAGAAAAAAAATCAACAGAGTGAAGAGGCAACCCACAGAATGGGAGAAAATATTTGCAAACTACTCATCTCACAAGATACTAATAACCAGAATATATAAGGAGCTCAAACAACTCAATACAAAATTTCAAAAGTAAACATACAAATAATCCAATTAAAAAAGGACAAGTGAGCTAAACAGACCTTTTTCAAAAGAAGATATACTAATGGCCAAAAGGTATAAGTAAAACAGATGAAAACCACTAATCTTCAGAGAAATGCAAATTAAAACTATGATGAGATACCTTCTCACCTCAGTTAAAATAGTTTTTATCCAAAAGACAGACAATAATGAGTATTAGCTAGGATGCGAAGGTAGGAAACTTGTTCTTTGTTTGCAGGAATATAAATTAGTAAAGCCACTATGGAGAACAGTAAAAAGGTTCCTCAAAAAACAAAAAATATACTATACTACTATATGATCCAGCAATCCCCTTGCTGAGTATATACTCAAATGAAAGGAAATAAGTTTATTGAAGAGATATCTGCATTCCCACATTTATTGCAGCACTATTCATAATAGCAAAGAAATGGGATCAACCTATGTGTCTATCAATGAATAAATTGATTAAAAATGTGACACAAACACACATATACAGCTGAATATCATTCAGCTATAAAAAGAATAAAATCCTGTCATTTGCAACATCATGGATGGAACTGGAGGCCATTATGTTGAGTGAAATAAGCCAGAGACAGAAAGGCAAATATCCCATGTTCTCACTCACACGTGGGAGCTTTAATTTAAAAAGAACTCTCGGAGATAGACAGTGGAATGATGGTTGCCAGAGTGTGGAAATGGCAGCAGGGTGGGGAGTGGGGGAGAGGGGATAAAGTGGGGATGGTTAATGGATGGAAGTTAGTTAGATGGAAGGAATTGGTAGCACAATAATGTGACTATCGTTAACAATAATTTATTACATATTTTAAAATAAGTAGAAAAGTGAAATTGGGATGTTCCAAACACAAAGAAATAATAAAGGCTTGAGGTGATAATTGGTGCTCCAATTACGCTGACTGGATGCTCCAATTAGCTTGATTATTACACATTGTATGCTTTTATCAAAACATCACATGTTCCTCTTAAATCTATGCAACCATTATTTACCATAATAAATATAATTTTTTGAGATGGAGTTTCACTCTTGTTGCCCACGCTGGAGTGCAATGGCATGATCTCAGCTCACTGCAACCTCTACCTCCTGGGTTCAAGCGATTCTCCTGTCTCAGCCTCCCGAGTAGCTGGGATTACAGGCATGTGCCACCATGCCCTGCTAATTTTATATTTTTAGTAGAGACGGGGTTTCTACATGTTGGTCAGGCTGGTCTGGAACTCCCGATCTCAAGTGATTTGCCCGCCTCGGCCTCCCAAAGTGCTGGGATTACAGGCGTGAGCCACCGCACCTGGCCAATAAATAAAAATTATTTAAGAAAAAAAGTAGAGGTGGAGCCAAGATGGCCGAATAGGAACAGCTCCGGTCTATAGCTCCCAGCCTGAGCGACACAGAAGACGGGTGATTTCTGCATTTCTGTTTGAGGTACCGGTTTCATCTCACCAGGGAGTGCCAAACAGTGGGTGCAGGACAGTCGGTGAAGCGCACTGTGTGCGAGCCGAAGCAGGGCGAGGCACTGCCTCACTCGGGAAGCGCAAGGGGTCAGGGAGTTCCCTTTCCTAGTCAAAGAAAGGGGTAACAGACGGCACCTGGAATATCGGGTCAGTCCCACCCTAATACTGCGCTTTTCCAATGGGCCTGGAAAACGGCACACTAGGAGATTGTGTCCCGCACCTGGCTCGGAGGGTTCTATGCCCACGGAGTCTCGCTGATTGCTAGCACAGCAGTCTGAGATCAAGCTGCAAGGTGGCAGCGAGGCTGGGGGAGGGGCGCCCACCATTGCCCAGGCTTGCTTAGGTAAATAAAGCAGCCAGGAAGCTCGAACTGGGTGGAGCCCACTACAGCTCAAGGAGACCTGCCTGCCTCTGTAGGCTCCACCTCTGGGGGCAGGGCACAGACAAACAAAAAGTCAGCAGGAACCTCCACAGACTTAATGTCCCTGTCTGACTGACAGCTTTGAAGAGAGTAGTGGTTCTCCCAGCACGCAGCTGGAGATCAGGGAACTGACAGACTGCCTCCTAAAGTGGGTCCCTCACCCCTGAGCAGCCTAACTGGGAGGCAGCCCCCCAGTAGGGACAGACTGACACCTCACTCGGCCGGGTACTCCTCTGAGACAAAACTTCCAGAGGAACTATCAGACAGCTGAATTTGTGGTCTCACGAAAATCTGCTGCTCTGCAGCCACCACTGCTGACACCCAGCCAAACAGGGTCTGGAGTGGACCTCTAGTAAACTCCAAAAGACCTGAAGCTGAGGGTCCTGTCTGGCAGAAGGAAAACTAACAAATAAAGGACATCCACACCAAAAACCCATCTGTACATCACCATCATCAAAGACCAAAAGTAGATAAAACCACAAAGATGGGGAAAAAACAGAGCAGAAAAACTGGAAACTCTAAAAAGCAGAGCACCTCTCCTCCTCCAAAGGAACGCAGTTCCTCCCCAGCAACGGAACAAAACTGGATGCAGGATGACTTTGACGAGTTGAGAGAAGAAGGCTTCAGACGATCAAACTACTCTGAGCTACGGGAGGAAATTCAAAACAATAGCAAAGAAGTTAAAAACTTTGAAAAAAAATTAGAAGAATGGATAACTAGAATAACCAATGGAGAGAAGGGCTTAAAGGAGCTGATGGAGCTGAAAGCCAAGTTTCGAGAACTACGCGAAGATTGCAGAAGCCTCAGTAGCAGATGCGATCAACTGGAAGAAAGGGTATCGCTGATGGAAGATGAAATGAATGAAATGAAGAGAGAAGGGAAGTTTAGAGAAAAAAGAATAAAAAGAAATGAACAAAGCCTCCAAGAAATTTGGGACTATGTGAAAAGACCAAACCTACATCTGATTGGTGTACCTGAAAATGACGGGGAGAATGGAACCAACTTGGAAAACACTCTGCAAGATATTATCCAGGAGAACTTCCCCAATCTAGCAAGGCAGGCCAACATTCAGATTCAGGAAATACAGAGAACGGCACAAAGATACTCCTCGAGAAGAGCAACTCCAAGACACATAATTGTCAGATTCACCAAAGTTGAAATGAAGGAAAAAATGTTAAGGGCAGCCAGAGAGAAAGGTCGGGTTACCCACAAAGGGAAGCCCATCAGACTAACAACTGATCTCTCGGCAGAAACTCTACAAGCCAGAAGAGAGTGGGGGCCGATATTCAACATTCTTAAAGAAAAGAATTTTCAACCCAGAATTTCATATCCAGCCAAACTAAGCTTCATAAGTGAAGGAGAAATAAAATACTTTACAGACAAGCAAACGCTGAGTGATTTTGTCACCACCAGGCCTGCCCTAAAAGAGCTCCTGAAGGAAGCACTAAACATGGAAAGGAACAACCGGTACCAGCCACTGCAAAAACATGCCAAATTGTAAAGACCATTGAGGTTAGGAAGAAACTGCATCAACTAATGAGCAAAATAACCAACTAACATCATAATGACAGGATCAGATTCACACATAACAATACTAACGTTAAATGTAAATGGGCTAAATGCTCCAATTAAAAGACACAGACTGGCAAACTGGATAAGGAGTCAGGACCCATCAGTGTGCTATATTCAGGAAACCCATCTCACATGCAGAGACACACATAGACTCAAAATAAAGGGATGGAGGAAGCTCTATCAAGCAAATGGAAAACAAAAAAAGGCAGGGGTTGCAATCCTAGTCTCTGATAAAATAGACTTTAAACCAACAAAGATCAAAAGAGACAAAGAAGGCCATTACGCAATGGTAAAGGGATCAATTCAACAAAAAGCACTAACTATCCTAAATATATATGCACCCAACACAGGAGCACCCAGATTCATAAAGCAAGTCCTCAGTGACCTACAAAGGGACTTAAACTCCCACACAATAATAATGGGAGAATTTAACACCCCACTGTCAACATTAGACAGATCAATGAGACAGAAAGTTAACAAGGATATCCAGGAATTGAACTCAGCTCTGCACAAAGTGGACCTAATAGACATCTACAGAACTCTCCACCCCAAATCAACAGACTATACATTTTTTTCAGCACCACACCACACCTATTCCAAAATTGACCACATAGTTGGAAGTAAAGCTCTCCTCAGCAAATGTAAAAGAACAGAAATTATAACAAACTGTCTCTCAGACCACAGTGCAATCAAACTAGAACTCAGGATTAAGAAACTCACTCAAAACCGCTCAACTACATGGAAACTGAACAACCTGCTCCTGAATGACTATTGGGTACATAATGAAATGAAGGCAGAAATAAAGATGTTCTTTGAAACCAACGAGAACAAAGACACAACCTACCAGAATCTCTGGGACACGTTCAAAGCAGTGTGTAGAGGGAAATTTATAGCACTAAATGCCCACAAGAGAAAGCAGGAAAGATCCAAAATTGACACCCTAACATCACAATTAAAAGAACTAGAAAAGACTTCAGAAGGTAGAATAAAAAAATCAGAGCAGAATGGAAGGAAAAGAGACACAAAAACCTTCAAAAATTATGATAAAGATCAACAAAATTGATAGACTGCTAGCAAGAATAATAAAGAAGAAAAGAGAGAAGAATCAAATAGATGCAATAAAAAATGAAAAAGGGGATATCACCACCGATCCCACAGAAATACAATCTACCATCAGAGAATACGACAAACACCTCTATGCAAATAAACTAGAAAATCTAGAAGAAATGGATAAATTCCTCGACAAATACACCCTCCCAAGACTAAACCAGGAAGAAGTTGAATCTCTGAATAGACCAATAATAGGTTCTGAAATTGTGGCAATAATCAATAGCTTACCAACCAAAAAGAGCCCAGGACCTGATGGATTCGCAGCCGAATTCTACCAGAGGTATAAGGAGGAACTGGTACCATTCCTTCTGAAACTATTCCAGTCGATAGAAAAAGAGGGAATCCTCCCTAACACATTTTATGAAGCCAGCATCGTCCTGATACCAAAGCCTGGCAGAGACATAACCAAAAAAGAGAATTTCAGACCAATATCCTTGATGAACATTGATGCAAAAATCCTCAATAAAATACTGGCAAACCGAATCCAGCAGCACATCAAAAAGCTTATCCACCGTAATCTACTGGGCTTCATCCCTGGGATGCAAGGCTGGTTCAACATACGCAAATCAATAAATGTAATCCAGCATATAAACAGAACCAAAGACAAAAACCACATGATTATCTCAATAGATGCAGAAAAGGCCTTTGACAAAATTCAACAACCCTTCATGCTAAAAACTCTCAATAAATTAGGTATTGATGGGACATATCTCAAAATAATAAGAGCTATCTATGACAAACCCACAGCCAATATCATACTGAATGGGCAAAAACTGGAAGCATTCCCTCTGAAAACTGGCACAAGACAGGGATGCCCTCTCTCACCACTCCTATTTAACATAGTGCTGGAAGTTCTGGCCACAGCAATCAGGCAGGAGAAGGAAATAAAGGGTATTCAATTAGGAAAAGAGGAAGTCAAATTGTCCATGTTTGCAGATGACATGATTGTATATCTAGAAAACCCCACTGTCTCAGCCCAAAATCTCCGTAAGCTGATTAGCAACTTCAGCAAAGTCACAGGATACAAAATCAATGTACAAAAATCACAAGCATTCTTGTACACCAATCACAGACAAACAGAGAGCCAAATCATGAGTGAACTCCCATTCACAATTGCTTCAAAGAGAATAAAATACCTAGGAATCCAACTTACAAGGGATGTGAAGGACCTCTTCAAGGAGAACTACAAACCACTGCTCAATGAAATAAAAGAGGATACAAACAAATGGAAGAACATTCCATGCTCATGGATTGGAAGAATCAATATCGTGAAAATGGCCATACTGCCCAAGGTAATTTATAGATTCAATGCCATCCCCATCAAGCTACCAATGACTTTCTTCACAGAATTGGAAAAAACTACTTTAAAGTTCATATGGAACCAAAAAAGAGCCCGCATTGCCAAGTCAATCCCAAGCCAAAAGAACAAAGCTGGAGGCATCACGCTACCTGACTTCAAACTATACTACAAGGCTACAGTAACCAAAACAGCATGGTACTGGTACCACAACAGAGACATAGATCAATGGAACAGAACAGAGCCCTCAGAAATGATGCCACATATCTACAACCATCTGATCTTTGACAAACCTGACAAAAACAAGAAATGGGGAAAGGATTCCCTATTTAATAAATGGTGCTGGGAAAACTGGCTAGCCATATGTAGAAAGCTGAAACTGGATCCCTTCCTTACACCTTATACAAACATTAATTCAAGATGGATTAAAGACTTAAATGTTAGACCTAAAACCATTAAAATCTTACAAGCAAACCTAGGCAATACCATTCAGGACATAGGCGTGGGCAAGGACTTCATGTCTAAAACACCAAAAGCAATGGCAACAAAGCCAGAATTGTCAAATGGGTTCTAATTAAACTAAAGAGCTTCTGCACAGCAAAAGAAACTACCATCAGAGTGAACAGGCAACCTACAGAATGGGAGAAAATTTTTGCAACCTACTCATCTGACAAAGGGCTAATATCCAGAATCTACAATGAACTCAAACAAATTTACAAGAAAAAAACAAACAACCCCATCAAAAAGTGGGCAAAGGACATGAACAGACACTTCTCAAAAGAAGACATTTATGCAGCCAAAAAACACATGAAGAAATGCTCATCATCACGGCCATCAGAGAAACGCAGATCAAAACCACAGTGATATACCATCTCACACCAGTTAGAATGACCATCATTAAAAAATCAGGAAGCAACAGGTGCTGGAGAGGATGTGGAGAAATAGGAACACTTTTACACTGTTGGTGGGACTGTAAACTAGTTCAACCATTGTGAAAGTCCGTGTGGCGATTCCTCAGGGATCTAGAACTAGAAATACCATTTGACCCAGCCATCCCATTACTGGGTATATACCCAAAGGACTATAAATCATGCTGCTATAAAGACACATGCACACGTATGTTTATTGCGGCACTATTCACAATAGCAAAGAGTTGGAACCAACCCAAATGTCCAACAACGACAGACTGGATTAAGAAAATGTGGCACATATACACCATGGAATACTATGCAGCCATAAAAAATGATGAGTTCATGTCCTTTGTAGGGACATGGATGAAACTGGAAAGCATCATTCTCAGTAAACTATCGCAAGGACAAAAAACCAAACACTGCATGTTCTCACTCATAGGTGGGAAATGAACAATGAGAACTCATCGACACAGGAAGGGGAACATCACACTCCAGGGACTGTTGTGTTGTGGGGGGAGGGGGGAGGGACAGCATTCGGAGATATATCTAATGCTAAATGACGAGTTAATGGGTGCAGGAAATCAACATGGCACATGGATACATATGTAACAAACCTGCACATTGTGCACATGTACCCTAAAACCTAAAGTATAATAATAAAAATAAAAAGAAAAAAAGTAAAACTTTTAAAGACAAAAAGTGACATAAAAATGACATTCTTATAGTCATAAATTGGTAAACACCCTGCTCCCCGCACAATATATATATAGTCTTTAGCCAGAGAAAATGTCTTTCAAAAATGACTCTGATATCTTAATAAGGCTTAAGGTTTACCATTATTTTACATTTTGTTATTCTTTATATGAAAGAACATAGGCCACTGATGATATCTCGTTTTCTCTATCTGAACTGAAATGGTAAAATCTAGATGACCCCATGTATGTTCAGGAAATGCTTTATCACCAGTGCCTCATGAAATTTAGTAACATATGTAGTCATCATTCAAATATTGAATGAATTATCCAAATTTATCAGAAGTTTACCTTAAAGCTACAGCTCTGACAACCTCAGCCCTAGTGAGGAAAAACTTTACCAAGCTTTTATATCATGTTGTAAAATTATTTTCTACATTTGAAATAAATTATAAACCACTTCTATTAAAAGTTAATTTAGGATGTTTAAAGCAGCTATTCTTAACCTTGGCCGCAGTGCTCCCACTCCCAGAGATTCTCATGAGTGGATCTGGTGGTAGTTATTTTACACAGCCAAGGTCAAGAACCATTTATGTAAAAAAGGAACTTAGCAATAATTTTACCTCTTCTTCAGGCAAATGGAATGCCTTAGGAATTAAAGCCAAGCTCTGTCTTCTCTCTAGAATTCTGAAAGTTCTCTTTTCAATAAATCTATTCTAAAAGTTACATGCAGTGCATTTTTAAAAAATGTTTCCCAAAAGTGGTCACGTGATTATACTTAATAAGACTTCAAACATTATTATATATACTTTATCTCATTCATCTTAGCTATGTGATACCTATGATTTCTAGAGTCAAACCATACTTTAGGTAAACATTGTTTTTCTCTGACCTACTCCAGAAAACATTTCTTAAATTCTTCTTTAAAATTTATTCTATCAGGAAACAAATCATCACTTTATTTTTCCAACAACTTTTAGCTTTGGGTTGAGCTACAGCTATCCAAATATTTCTTGGAGTTAGGGGGATATGTCACTAGTCCATTTCAACAGAATAAACTGAAAACTTATATAATTTTTAAAAATATTATTATTCCAAAAGCAGTACTACAAAACAGTATTTTCCCATAGAACATTTAAAAAATAAAAAAGGATAAAATCTCCCTACCCACATCCTACAGTTTAACGATTCTTCCTAGTTAATCAGGTTGAGTCACTGTCACACTGGTTCTGTGGTTCAAAGTTTCTGGAACACTCCTGACTCACAGGCCCAATATAGCCACACTTCATCAACAGATACCATTTTCTGTGCTCTTGTTGCCTGCGTCTGAAACAAACCACAGTAGTTTCCCCAGCCACCTCCTTCATACAGAAGAAGAGAAAGAACTGACGACGCCCATTGAGTGCTTTCTCCTGCAGGCCCTTGACTGTTGAGGATACCCAGTTGTTTCAGCTTCAGCAGACACCCTCCTTTACCCCTTCCTGATGGTTATTCTGCCTGATATTTTAGAAGAACAAAATTATTAAGCCTGACCATTAGTTAAAAAGTAATGCTAAAATAACTAATTCCCTAGAATGAAAACTGTATAGGCAGAGAAATGAAGAGACATTGGTCAAAGGGTGCAAAATACAGGTAAATGATGAATATGTTCTGGGGATCTAATACACAGCATGACTGTAGTTAACAATACTGTATTGTATACTTGAGATTTGCTAAGACAGTAGATCTGGAATGTTCTCACCATACACACAAGTAACTACATGAGGTGATGGATGTGTTAACTAACCTGATTGTGCTAATCATTCCTATATATATAATATATATTTATTATATGCATATCAAATACTCATGTTGCACACCTTAAATATATACAATTTTGTCAACTATACCTCAATAAAGCTAGGGGAGAGGGAAAAAGCAAAGTTGCAAAAAGAAATCTGTATCATCCTCTTGATAAAAAAATTTTCCCTTTTCAGTAGACTGAGAAAACACTTTTCAAATTTTTGACCAACTACTCTTATAATAAAATATATTTTATTTCACAACCATAGGTGTGGCCTAATTCCTAATACATGTTGACATATATGTAGAGAAAAAAAAGTTTCACAGTACAATACTAAACCTTGGTTATTAGTTTTGCTGTAATAATCCTGCATAACAAGCAGCCTCAAATCTTAATGCTTACAGTAACACTGAATTCTTTCTCAAACATGATTGTGTTATCAACTGTGACTCTGCTGGGATTGGGTAGAATCTACTGAGTTAGGCTCCAGATTGAGAGTCGGAATCAGGTTTATTTAACTGATTTTCTCATTCTTAGACCAGGTTCTTCTCTTGTGGAAGTACATGGGTATCTAAGAGCATATGTGGTGACAAATGATGCTCTTAAATCTTCTGCTATGTGGTGACAAATGATGCTCTTAAATCTTCTGCTAAAAACTACATACTAGTACTTCTTTCTATATATTGTTAGTCACAATAAAGTATATAGCCAAGCTCAAAGTAAAAAGACAAGTCAACAGGAGGGTGGGAAAAGAAGAAAGAATTATGATAAACTACCCTCCACCACAACTTACCATCTGTGATTTATATTTTCTCTATATTTTCTCTCATTTAAAAAATTGATATTCACAACCACCCAAACTAATTCTACAATCTATAAATAAGTCATGGTCATACCTTACAAAACAGTGGACTAGAGCATCTTTGAAATATGACACCAAATTATAAACAATTAATGGAAATTGTGTGAGTAAAGTCCCTGTCTGGGAAGTTCCAGACCTGAATCCACCATTAACTAATTATGAAGCTATAAGTAAAGTATTTTTCATCTAAGGCTTCAGATTGCTTTAAAATAAATTGTATCAATAGTGCTTTAATGAAATGCTATTATTTTTTCATTATTTATGGAAATAAATATTTATCACTCTATTATTATATTTATTTATTTATTTTTTGACACGGACTCTTGCTCTGTCCCCCAGGCTGGAGTGCAGTGGCGCGATCTCGGCTCACTGGAAGCTCCGCCTCCCAGGTTCACACCATTCTCCTGCCTCAGCCTCCTGAGTAGCTGGGACTACAGGTGCCCACCACCACGCCTGGCTAATTTTTTTGTATTTTTAGTAGAGATGGAGTTTCACTGCGTTAGCCAGAATGGTCTTGATCTGACCTTGTGATCTGCCCACCTCCGCCTCCCAAAGTGCTGGGATTACAGTTGTGAGCCACCACGCCAGGCCCATCACTCTATTATTATTTAACAAATATACAGAAGCTTGTGTTGAAGTAAGTATGACAATACCTACTGCAAAAATTAGGACTCCTTTAAATGGTGGAAGAAATTAGGACTTGTAAATTCATTGTGTTGTAAATTACTTTTCCAGTTTTCCATAAAATGAAGAGATTATGTGTTGGGGCCAAGAGAATGAGACTCAATAAGGAAAACTAATGGTATTATTGGATTTCAATTAGTTACATAATCTGAATCTTGTGGTTAATGTATGCCTTTTTTGACAATCCATTTCTTTATTAAATAGTACTTGCAATTATTAAGTTCCTTCATTTCAATTTTCTAAAAAAATTAATATGTAACAATTTATTCTTTTTATTGTTAGTAGGTGCATTGAGAATTTTAACTTTTTTTCAACTTTGTTAAATTTTTTAAGAGGCAGGATAAAAAAATTAACAACTTTACTTAAATCGAAAGCATTCACCCTTTGTAACTGTACAGTTTAGTAACTTTTAATAAATCTATACAGTCGTACCATTATCACAACAATCCAAGTTTAGAATTTTTTCATCATCATAAAAAGTTGTCTTGTGTCTACTGCAATCAATTTCTGTTTTTAATATCAGCCCCAAAAAACTTTAGATCTGTTCTCTGTCTATATAAATTTGCCTTTCCTAATCTTTCTTATGACTATTACCATATACAATGTTGCCTTTTTCTCTGGTTTCTTTCCCTTAGCACAACATTTTTGATAATCATCTGTATTGTTTTATGTAGTTTATGTCTTTTTATCACCAAGTAGTTTTCCATTATACAGAAATATCAGTATGGTTCCATGAACAAATTGATGGACATCTGAATTGTTATTGGTCTTTGACTTTTATAAAAAATGTCATTATAAACTTTTGCTTACATGTCATTGGGTAGATATATGTTTTCATTTCTCTTGGGTATACCCTTGACATGAAATTCCTGAATCATATGGTAAATAATGTTTAACTGTCAAAGTTTTTTCCAAAATTATAATATTATTATATTTTCCCTTCAGCAATATTATAGGAGGGTACCAGTTCCTCCACATCATTGTTAACATTTGTTATTGTTGGATTTTTGAATTGTAGATATGATGGTGAGTATGTAATGATACAGAATTTTGGTTTTCACTAATGTTTAAAGATGTTGAGCATCTTTTCATATTTTATTATCTATTCAAACATAATTATATTAGCATTTTTTTGGTAAAATGTCCAGCTAATTTTTAATTTATTTGTCTTCTTGATAATGAGTTGCAGGAGCTTTTTTATATGTCTGTATAACAAGTCTTTTATGAGATCATTTTCGCAACCATTTTCTTGTAAGCCTCTTCACTTTTCATTTTGTTAATCACATCTTTTGGAGAAAAAAACGTTTTAAATATTCAGATGTCTAACTTATTATTTTTAATTGGCTATGCTTTTAGTGTCTTATGTGAAAAAGTGTTTTCCTAATGTAAGGTTACAAATACTTTTCCAATGTTTAATTTTCAAAGTTTTTATATCTTTAGCACTTAAATATATAATAATAATACATTTTATTAAATTTTTTCTTATGGTTTGAAGGGTGTAAGTTCATATTTCTACATACAGATATCCATTTTTTTCAGTAGCATTTGTTGAAAATAGCATGTTTTCTTCATTAAACTAGTCTTGATGCCTTTTAGCAGCCTATTGACCACAAAATTAAGAGTTTATTTCTGGACTCCCTAAATTGTTCCATGATATATATGTGTAAATATTCACAACTCATGCTGCAATGTCTCATTACTGTAGCAATATAGTACCTTTAGGAATAGGTAGCATAAGTCACTCAACTTTATTCATTTTCAAAAATATTTTGACTCTTCTAGGTCTTTTGCATTCCTATATAAATTTTACAATCAACTTGTGAATTTGCAATGGTCAATTTTGGAATATGTGTGGTGTGGTGCTGAAAAGAATGTATATTCTGTTGATTTGGGGTGGAGAGTTCTGTAGATGTCTATTAGGTCCGCTTGGTGCAGAGCTGAGTTCAATTCCTGGATATCCTTGTTAACTTTCTGTCTCGTTGATCTGTCTAATGTTGACAGTGGCATGTTAAAGTCTCCCATTATTGTTGTGTGGGAGTCTAAGTCTCTTTGTAGGTCTCTAAGGACTTGCTTTATGAATCTGGGTGCTCCTGTACTGGGTGCATATATATTTAGGATAGTTAGCTCTTCTTGTTGAATTGATCCCTTTACCATTATGTAATGGCCTTCTTTGTCTCTTTTGATCTTTGTTGGTTTAAAGTCTGTTTTATCAGAGACTACGATTGCAACTGCTGCCTTTGTTTTCCATTTGCTTGGTAGATCTTCCTCCATCCCTTTATTTTGAGCCTATGTGTGTCTCTGCACTTAAGATGGGTTTCCTGAATACAGCACACTGATGGGTCTGGACTCTTTATCCAATTTGCCAGTCTGTGTCTTTTAATTGGGGCATTTAGCCCATTTACATTGAAGGTTAATATTGTTATGTGTGAATTTGATCCTGTCATTATGATGTTAGCTGGTTACTTTGCTCGTTAGTTGATGCAGTTTCTTTCCAGCCTCAATGGTCTTTACAATTTGGCATGTTTTTGCAGTGGCTGGTACCTGTTGTTCCTTTCCATGTTTACTGCTTCCTTCAGCTCTTTTAGGGCAGGCCTGGTGGTGACAAAATCTCTCAGCATTTGCTTGTCTGTAAAGTATTTTATTTCTCCTTCACTTATGAAGCTTAGTTTGGTTGGATATGAAATTCTGGGTTGAAAATTCTTTTCTTTAAGAATGTTGAATATTGGCCCCCACTCTCTTCTGGCTTGTAGAGTTTCTGCCAAGAGATCAGCTGTTAGTCTGATGGGCTTCCCTTTGTGGGTAACCCGACCTTTCTCTCTGGCTGCCCTTAACATTTTTTCCTTCATTTCAACTTTGGTGAATCTGACAATTATGTGTCTTGGAGTTGCTCTTCTCGAGGAGTATCTTTGTGGCATTCTTTGTATTTCCTGAATCTGAATGTTGGCCTGCCTTGGGAGATTGGGGAAGTTCTCCTGGATAATATCCTGCAGAGTGTTTTCCAACTTGGTTCCATTCTCCCTGTCACTTCAGGTACACCAGTCAGACGTAGATTTGGTCTTTTCACATAGTCCCATATTTCTTGGAGGCTTTGTTCATTTCTTTTTATTCTTTTTTCTCTAAACTTCTCTTCTTGCTTCATTTCATTCATTTGATCTTCCATCACTGATATCCTTTCTTCCAGTTGATTGAATCGGCTACTGAGGCTTGTGCATTCGTCACGTAGTTCTCATGCCATGGTTTTCAGCTCCATCAGGTCTTTTAGGGACTTCTCTGCATTGGTTTTTCTAGTTAGCCATTTGTCTAATTTTTTTCAAGGTTTTTAACTTCTTTGCCATGGGTTCGAACTTCCTCCTTTAGCTCGGAGTAGTTTCATCGACTGAAGCCTTCTTCTCTCAACTCGTCAAAGTCATTCTCTGTCCAGCTTTGTTCCATTGCGGATGAGGAGCCGCGTTCCTTTGGAGGAGGAGAGGCGCTCTCATTTTTAGAGTTTCCAGTTTTTCTGCTCTGTTTTTTCCCCATCTTTGTGGTTTTATCTACCTTTGGTCTTTGATGATGGTGACGTACAGATGGGGTTTTGTTGTGGATGTCCTTTCTGTTTGTTAGTTTTCCTTCTAACAGTCAGACCCTCAGCTGCAGGTCTGTTGGAATTTGCTGGAGGTCCACTCCAGACCCTGTTTGCCTGGGTATCAGCAGCAGAGGCTGCAGAACAGCGGATATTGTTGAACAGCAAATGTTGCTGCCTGATCGTTCTTCTGGAAGTTTTGTCTCAGAGGAGTACCCAGCCGTGTGAAGTGTCAGTCTGCCCCTACTGGGGGGTGCCTCCCAGTTAGGCTACTCAGGGGTCAGGGACCCACTTGAAGAGGCAGTTTCTCAGAACTCAAGCTATGTGCTGGGAGAACCACTACTCTCTTCAAAGCTGCCAGACAGGGACATTTAAGTCTGCAAAGGTTTCCACTGCCTTTTGTTTGGCTATGCCCTGCCCCCAGAGGTGGAGTCTACAGAGGCAGGCAAGCCTCCTTGAGCTGCGGTGGGCTCCACCCAGTTCGAGCTTCCTGGCCGCTTTGTTTACCTACTCAAGCCTGGGCAATGGTAGGCACCCCTCCCCCAGCCTCGCTGCTGTCTTACAGTTTGATGTCAGACTGCTGTGCTAGCAATGAGCAAGGCTCCGTGGGCGTAAGACCCTCCGAGCCAGATGTAGGATATAATCTCCTGGTGTGCCGTTTGCTAAGCCCGTTGGAAAAGCACAGCATTAGGGTGGGAGTGACCCGATTTTCCAGGTGCCATCTGTCACCCCTTTCTTTGACTAGGAAAGGGAATTCCCTGACCCCTTGTGCTTCCCGGGTGAGGCGATGCCTCACCCTGCTTTGGCTCACGCTCGGTGCACTGCACCCACAGTCCTGCACCCACTGTCCGACACTCCCCAGTGAGATCAACCTGGTACCTCAGTTGGAAATGCAGAAATCACCTGTCTTCTGCATTGCTCACGCTGGGAGGTGTAGACTGGAGTGGTTCCTATTCAGCCATCTTGGCTCCACTGGCCAATTTTAATTATTACTTTAGTTTACTGAATACAGATTTACTGAGATTTTCCATTGCTTCTTGAATTATTTTAGGTAACTTATGTCTTCCTATAAATTTTTTCCAATGTTGTCTAATTTATTGGCATAAGTCATTCATAGTGTTTCTTTATACTCATTTTCACTGTTGTAAAGTTGTTACAGATGTACCCTCTTCTATTTCTGATTTTGGTAATATATGTTTTTTCACTTTTTTTGGTAAGTCTAGATAAAGCTATATATTTTTTAATTTTGTAAAGGATTAACTATGGCTTTATTGTTTTTCTCCATTATTTTTCCTTCTCTATTTTAATTATTTCATTTCTGATTACTTCCTTCTTGCTATTTACTATGCATATAATTTGCTCTTCTATTATTGAAGTTATAGCTTAATTAATATTAAATCTTTCTTTTTTTCTAAGTGTTTAATGCTCTAAATTTTCTTTTGAACACTTCTCTAAAAGCCATTCATAGATTTTGATGTGCTGTTTTCATTTTTATTAAATTCAAAATATTTTCTTATTTACCTTGTAAATTATTCTAATTAGTTTTTTAGAGGCATATTGGTTAGTTTGCAAATATTTGGGGAGTCTCAAATTTAATTCAGTTGTTTTATTTTATTCAGAGAACATATTTTTGGCATGATTTTAATGTATTTTAACTTATTAAATTTTGTCATGGAGTTTAGCATATGCTCTACCCAGGAGAATGTTCCAGGTGTAGTTGAAAAGTATGTGTACTCTGCTATTATTTAGTGGAGCATTCTATAAATGACAATTAGATCAAGGTAACTGAAAGTGTTCAAGTCTTCTATACTCTTAATTTGTTCTGCCTAATTCTCCTGTCAACTATGAGAAAGCTGGATTCAAATCTCCATACTGAAGGTTGAGTTGTCAATTTCTCTTTTAATTCTAAAAATTTCTGCTTCATGTAATTTGAGGCTCTATTGTTAGGTGCATATGCAAAGGTACTTGTTATTAGATCCCTGATAAATTAACTCTTTCATCATTGTGAATGTCTCTCTTTTTCTCTAGTAACACTGAAGTTGGCCCAATTTTAAACTTGCATCTTTTCTCAGAAAACTGACCATCAGACTTCCCAGATGATTTCAGAGAGGTAAGGATTTCCAGATCACTGCACCTGGACAATAAGAAGAATCAATTGCCTGTTCATCAATTCCTTTCTCCTCCCTCCCTACTTCTGTCTTTCCACATGTGGTTACAGTGCTATGCTGGACCACTGCTGCCTGTTGATCAACTCCTCTTCCTTGTCCCTCCTGTTTTCCTTCTTTGCTATATAAAAACCTAACTTTGGTCGGAGAAGGAAGGCGGATTTGAGGTTTTGCTCCCTTCTCTCTGGCTGACATCACCCATAAAATAGTAAAGCCTTCTTCCCTGGTAATAATACTTGTCCTCTCAGTGATTGGCTTTCTGTGCTGCAAGCAATGGGACCTGGACCAAACCTCTGGTAACACTTCTCATATTAAAGTCTATTTTGTCTGACAATAATATAGCCAGTCCAGCTCCTGTATAGTTATGGTTAGCCTGTTATAACTTTCCATTCTTTTACATTCAAAGTTCTGTTACTTTAAACCTAAAGTTTTCTCTTATTGAAAGCATATAATTAAACCTTGATTTATCATCAAGTCTGACACTGTCTCTTAAAATGTACACATATTATATAAGATTATATATGTATACACAGTCCAGCCCTTGTGGACACTAGGCCTGCTATAAAAATGCACCTTAGACTGGGTAATTTACAAAAAATAGAAATTTACTGCTAACAGTTCTGAAACCTGAAAATTTCAAGATCAAGGTGAAGTATAAGCAAATTCAGTGTCTGGTGTGGGCTCACCCCCTGCATCAAGAGGGTACCTTTTTAGCTATGTCCTTACATGACAGAAGGGGGAAAGTGTCTCACTCAGCCTCTTTTATAAGGACATTGATTCCATTTACAATGTTGAAGACCTCTTGACTTAATCATTTCTCAAAGGCTTCACTTCTTAATACGATCACATTGTGTACTGGGTCATAACATATGAATTTGGAAGACACGTCAACATTCAGACCATAGAAATATAGCTTTTGATATTTAGTCAAATGCACATGTATGTTTATTGCGGCACTATTCACAATAGCAAAGAGTTGGAACCAACCCAAATGTCCAACAACGATAGACTGGATTAAGAAAATGTGGCACATATACACCATGGAATACTATGCAGCCATAAAAAATGATGAGTTCGTGTCCTTTGTAGGGACATGGATGAAACTGGAAAACATCATTCTCAGTAAACTATCGCAAGGACAAAAAACCAAACACCGCATGTTCTCACTCATAGGTGGGAATTGAACAATGAGAACTCATGGACACAGGAAGGGGAACATCACACTCGGGGGACTGTTGTGGGGTGGGGGGAGGGGGGAGGGACAGCATTAGGAGATACACCTAATGCTAAATGACGAGTTAATGGGTGCAGGAAATCAACATGGCACATGGATACATATGTAACAAACCTGCACATTGTGCACATGTACCCTAAAACCCTAAAGTATAAAAAAAAAAAAGTGATACAGAATAAACTATACATATGTAACATGTACAACTTGATAAGTTTGACACACACACATGAACCTTTGAATCCACCAACACAATCAAGCTAACAAATATAATCCCCACAACATTCTTTATGGCTACTCTATAATCTCTGTCTCCTTCCCCTCCCACAACCACGTCCCTGGGCAACTACTAATCTGTAATTTACTATGCATTGTTTTCTGCTTTCTAGACTTTTATAAAAATAGAGTCATACAATATATCTTCTTCTCATGTATTTTCTGAAGATAACTTTTGAGACTCATATTGTTGTGTGCACAAATAGTTCATTCATTTTGTCTGGCTAAGTAATATTCAATTGTACTTTTATAGCAGAGTTTGTGTACCTGTTGATGGGTATGAGGTTTGTTTTAACATTTTAGCTGTTACAAATAAAGCTGCTTGAATGTTCATGTCTTTGCTACTGCGAATACTGCTGCAATGAACATACACATATATGTGTCTTTCTGACAGAACTTTGGGTATATACCCAGTAATAGGACTGCTGAGTCAAATGATAGTTCTGTTTTTACGTGTTTGAGAAATTGCCACACTGTTTTCCACAATGGTTGAACTAATTTACACTCCCATCAAGAGTGTATAAGCATTCCTTTTTCTCCTACAAAAAAATATAAAAATTGTCTGGGCATGGTGGTGCATGCCTGTAGTCCCACCTATTTGGGAGGTTGGGGTGGGAGGAAAGCTTGAGCCTGGGAGGCAGAGATTTCAGTGAGCCAAGATGGAGCCACTGCACTCCAGCCTGGGAAATAAAATGAGACCCTGTGTTAAAAATATATATTTAAAAAAACCCCACAACCTGGCTAGCATTTCTTATTTTTTGAATTTTTAATAATAGCTATTCTGACTGGTGTGAGATGGTATCTCATTGTGGTTTTGATTTGCATTTCCCTAATTATCAGTGATGTTGAACTTTTTTTCATATGCTTGTTGACCATGTGTGTCTTCTTTTGATAAGTGTCTGTTCATGTCCTTTGCCCACTTTTTAATGGGGTTGTTTCTTCTTGTAAATTTGTTTAAGTTCTTTATAGATGCTGGATATAAGACCTTGTCAGATGCATAGTTTGCAAAGATTCTTTCCTGTTCAATAGGATGTCTGTTTACCCTGTTAGTTTATTTTGCTGTTCCAAAGCTCTTTAGTTTCGTTACATCCCATTTGTCAATTTTTGCTTTTGTTGCAATTGCTCTTGGCATCTTTGCAATGAAATATTTGCCCATGCCTGTGCCCTGAATGGTATTAACTAGGTTGGCTTCCAGGGTTTTCATAGTTTTGGGTTTTACATTTAAGTCTTTAATCCATTTTGAGTTAATTTTTGCATATGATGTAGGGAAATGGTCAAGTTTCAATTTTACACATATGGCTAGCCACTTATCCCAGCACCATTTATAAACAGCAAATCCTTTCCCTGTTGCTTGTTTTTGTCAGGTTTGTCAAAGACCAGAGGGTTATAGGTGTGTGGTCTTATTTCTGATTTCTCTATTCTGTTCCATTGGTCTGTGTGTCTGTTCTTGTATCAGTACCATGCTGTCTTGGTTACTGTACCCCTGTAGTATAGGTCAAAGTTGGCTAGCATGATTCCTACAGCTTTTTTTTTTCCTTAGGATTTCCTTGGCTATTCAGGCTCCTTTTTGGTTCCACATGAATTTTTAAATGCTTTTCTCTACTTCTGTGAAGACTGTGAATGATAGTTTAATGGGAATAGCATTGAATCTATAAATTGCTTTAGGCAGTATGACCATTTTAACAAAATTTATTCTTCCTATCCATGAGCATGGAATGCTTTTCCATTTGTTTGTGTCATCCTTGATTTATCTGAGCAGTGGTTTGTAGTTCTCCTTGTAGAGATATTTCACCTCCCATGTTAACCTTATTCCTAGGTATTTTACTCCTTTTGTGGAAATTGTAAATGGGAGTTTGTTTGTGATTTGGCTCTCAGCTTGCCTGTTGTTGGTGTACAGGAATGCTATTGATTTTTGCACGTTTATTTTGTAGGCTGACACTTTGATGAAGTTGCTTATTAGCTTAAGAAGCTGTGGGGCTGAGACTATGGGGTTTTCTAGATATAAAATCATGTCATCTGCAAACAGGGATAGTTTGACTTCCTCTCTTCCTATTTCAAGGCGTTTTATTTCTTTATCTTGCTTGATTCCCATGGGCAGAACTTCCAACACTATGTTAAGTGGGAGTGGTGAGAGAGGACATCCTCATCTTGTGCCAGTTTTCAAGGGGAGTGCTTCCACCTGTTGCCCATTCCGTATGATGTTGGCTGTGGGTTTGTCATAGATGGCGCTTATTATTTTGAGGTATGTTCCTTCAATAACTAGTTTATCGAGAGTTTTTAACATGAAGGAATGTTGAATTTTATCAAAAGCCTTTTCTGCATCTACTGAAATAATCACGTGGTTTTTGTATTTAGTTCTGTTTATATGATGAATCACATTTATTGATTTACGTGTGTTGAACCAAACTTGCATCCTGGGGATGAAATTGACTTGATCTTGATGGATAAGTTTCTTTACGTGCTGCCAGATTCTGTTAGTCAGTATTTTGTTGAGGATTTTTGCATCAATGATCATCAGGGATATTGGCCTGAAGTTTTCTTTTTTTTTGTTGTATCTCTGCCAGTCTTTGGTATCATGATGATGCTGGCCTTGCAGAATGAGTTAGCAAGGAGTCTCTCCTTTTCCATGTTTTAGAATGGTTTCAGTAGGAATGGTACCAGCTCTTCTTTGCACATCTGGTAAAATTCAGCTGTGAATTCATTCATAGACCTGCAGTTTTCTTTATGGAAAAGTTTTTAAGTGAAGTTCAACTCTTTTACACACACATACAAACACACACACCCCACAGTTGACTTCATTAAGCTACCTTAAGGGTGAAAGACTTGATGCTTTCTACCTAAAATCATGCACAACATAAGGATTCCTGTTCTTACCACATTTATTAATAGTTGAAGAGGAAGCTCTGGACAGGACAACTAGGCAAGAAAGATTTTTAAAAAGCCATTCAAATTGGAAAGAAAGAAGTAAAATAAATTATCACGATTTGTCTATATCATGATGATATATATAGAAAATCAAAAGGAATCCACCAAAAGTCTACTAATAAACAATTTCACCAATGTTGCAGGATACAAGATGAATATATAAATATGAATTGTAGTTCTATACTCCAGCAATGAACAATTCAAAAATGAAATTAAGAATACAGTTATATTTATAATAGCATTAAAAAGAATAAAATACTTACGGAAAATTTAACAGAATTACTACAAAATTTTCACACTGAAAGCTACAAAACACTCTTGAAAGAACTTAAAGAAAACCTAAATAAATGAAAATACATGTCATGGTCATTAATCAGAAGACTTAATATTTTTAAGATGCTAATACTCCTGTGTTAGTCTGTTCTCACATTGCTATAATGTGAGAACATTACCTGAGACTTGGTAATTTATAAAGAAAAGACGTTTAATTTGCTCACAGTTCTATAGGCTATACAGGAAGCATGGCTGGGGAGGCCTGAAGAAACTTATAATCATGTGAGAAGGCAAAGGGGAAGCTGGCACATCCTACATGGCTGGATCAGGAGGAAGAGTGAAGCAGGGGTGGGGTGGTTATTACAGTTTTGAACAACCAGATCTTATGAGAACTCCATCTTTAGACAGCACTAGGGGGACAGTACTAAACCATTAGAAACCATCCCCATGATCCAATCACCTCCCACCAGACCCCACCTCAAACACTCGGGATCACAATTCAACATGAGATTTGAGTGGAGACACAGAGCCAAACCATATTATTCCACCTTGGCCCCTCCCAAATCTCACATCCTTCTCCCATTTAAAATTGGCTATTAACAATCATGCCTTCTCAACAGTCCTCCAAGTCTTAACTCATTTGCATTAACTCAAAAGTCCAAGTCCAAAATTTCGTCTGAGACAAGGCAAGTCCCTTCCACCTATGAGCATGTAAAATCAGAAAGAAGTTAGTAACTTCCAAGATACAATAAGGGTACAAGAGTTGAGTAAATGCTCCAGTTCCAAAAGAAAAAAAACGCCCAAAACAAAGGGGCTACAGGCCCCATGCATGTCCAAAACCCAGCAGGGCAGTCAATAAATCTTAAAGCTCTAAAATAATTTCCTTTTACTCCATGTTCCATATCCAGGCCACACTGATGCAAGGGGTGGGATCCCAAGTCTTTGGGCAGCTCTGCCCCGTGACTGTTTTCACAGACTGGTGTTGAATGTGTATGGCTTTTCCAGGCACACAGTGCAAGCTGTTTGTGGATCTACCATTCTGGGGTCTGGAGGACTGTGACCCTCTTCTCACAACTTCACTATGCAGTGCCCCAGTGGGGACTCTGTGCGTGGGCTCCAACCATATATTTCCTCTCTACACTGCCTTATTAGAGGTTCTCCATGAGGGCTCTGCCCCTGCAGCAGACTTCTGCCTGAATGTCTAGGCATTTACACACATCTTCTGAAATCTAGGTGGAAGCTCCCAAACCTCAATTTTTGCTCTCTGGGTATCTGCAGGCTTAACACCAGGTAGAGGCTGCCAAGGCTCCCATCCTCTGAAGCAGTGACCTGAGACATATCTGGGGACCTTTTAGCCATGGCTTCAGTTGGAGTGACTAGAACACATGGTGCCATGTCCCAAGGATGCACAGAACAGCTGGGCCCTGGGCCTGGCACACAAAACCACTCTTCCATTCTAGGCGTGCAGGCCTGTAATGGGAGGGGCTGCTCTGAAGGTCTCTGAAACACCTTGGAGGCATTTTCCCATTGTCTTGGCTATTAACATTTGGCTCCTCTTTAGTTATGCAAAATTTCTGCAGCTGGCTTGAATTTCTCCAGACAAAATGGGTTTTTCTTTTCTTCTACATGGCCAGGCTACAAATTTTCCAAACTTTTATGTTCTGACTCTTTTCTAAATATAAGTTTTAGTTTCAGGGCATTTCTTTATTCATGCAAATGAGTGTAGGCTTTTAGAAACAGCCAGGCCGCATCTTGAATACTTTGCTGCTTAGAAATTTCTTCTGCCAGATAACTGAAATCATCTCTCTCAAGTGCAAAGTTCCTCAGATCTCTACAGCAGGGGCAGAATGCCTCCAGTCTCTTTGCTAAGCCATAGTAAGAGTGACCTTTAGTCCAGTTCCCAATAAATTCTTCATCTCCATCTGAGACCTCATCAGCCTGGACTTCACTGTCCATATCACTACCAGGATTTTGGTCAAAATCATTCAACAAGTCTCTAAGGAGTACCAAACTTCCCCTCATCTTCCTATCTTCTTCTGAACCCTCCCTCATATTCCTGTCTTCTTTTGAACCCCCTAAACTGTTCCAACCTCTTGCTGTTATCCAGTTCCAAAGTCACTTTCACATTTTCATGTATCTTTATAGCAATGCCCCACTCCCAGTACCAAATTTCTGTTATTAGTCCATTCTTACATTGCTATTAATAACTAGCTGAGACTGGGTAATTTATAAAGAAAATAAGTTTAATTGGCTCACAGTTCCACAGGCCATACAGGAAGCATGGCTAGGGAGGCCTCAGAAAATTTACAATCATGATAGAAGCCTAAGAGGAAGCCAGCATATCCTGCATGGCCAGAGCAGGAGAAAGAGTGTGGTGGGTGGGGGTGAGAGGTGCTACATACTTTTAAACAAGTAGATATCATGATAATTCTATCACTAGAGAGCACTAGGGGGATAATGCTAAACCATTAGAAACCACCCCCATGATCCAATCACCTCCCACCAGGCCCCACCTCCAAAACCTGGGATCACAATTCAACATGAGATTTGGGCAGGGACACAGAGTCAGAACTCCCTAAATTGATCTTCAAATTAAATGCATTCCCTAACAAAATCTCTCTGGATTGTTTTTTTTTTTTTTTTTAATTTGACAAGTTGAATGTAGAACTTGTAGGGAAAAGCAAGTGTCATATTGTTTTGTCTTTCTAATTTGGATTTGAAGTCTCTCTCAGGAGATCAGCACTACACTCTAGCCCTGCCCTGATTAGGCTCCAGGGGATCTGGTCATGGATACTTACAGTGTGCCTTTATCCTGGCAGATGGCCTGTGCCTAAGTGGCTGACCCACGACCAGGTGTCCCTCTCACAGGAAACTTGCTCACATTGGCAGGCACACTGTGTCTCTTGTCCGACCTGTGTTCAGTTTATTCCTACTATTTAGGAGAGCCCTTACCAGAGAAAAATCTATGTTTCAGTATGCCTGTCAGGTGAAACAAAGAGGAGGCAAAACAACAAAACACATGAAATAACAGAAGCAGATTATTACCTATCGATCCTAGAGAGAAGACAGCAGCATGCCTCACAGGGCCAATGGGAAGGGGAGAGCTATCTGGGATACACACTCAACCAGAGAATGAGGAGCAAGAAAGAGAGAGGCAGGTACCTCTGGGCCAATGCCTTAATTGCAGTGCAAGGTGTTACATAGGCATATTTCCCACAAGGATTTCTAATTGGTGGGTTTAGAGCAAGCAGGCACAAGTTATGTGGAGCCATACTGTGACTGAGAGGTGATCACTGCAGCATATCTATGCAGTTCATACAGGGGTGGGGGCCAGTGCAGTGAGTAAGTAAGTAGTACCTAGCTGTTTCCTCCTGTGTAAGACAGATATTTAGATTGGCCACATTGAGGAAGTGAGAGGAGGTGGAGAAGGAAAACTGTGTCAAAGGTGACTATGATCTGCTTCTGGTATGGGAGTCTAATTTATATTCAAAATGAATGCTGAGGCAAGATAAAATTACAGAAATTCAGCAAAGGACCAAGAATTGTCAAAATAATCTTGAAGAAAAAAAGCAAATTTAGAGGAGTCACACTTTCCAATTTTAAAACTTATAAAGCTACAATAATCAGTACAGTGTACAGTGTGGTATAGGGATAGAGGTAAACACAAAGATCAATGGAATACGATAAAGCATCCACTAAAAAACCCTCATATTTATGGTCAATTAATTAATTAATTTTTTTTTGGGGGGGGGGAGGCAGAATCTAGCTCTATCCCCCAGGCTGGAGTGCAGTGGTACGATCAATCTCAGCTCACTGCAACCTCCACCCCCCTCCCCGGTTCAAGCAATTCTACTGCCTCAGCCTCCTGAGTAGCTGGGATTACAGACGTCTGCCACCACACCCAGCAAATTTTTGTATTTTTAGTAGAGGCTGGGTTTTGCCATGTTGGCCAGGCTGGTCTCGAACTCCTGACCTCAGGTGATCTACCTGCCTCAGCCTCCCAAAGTGCTGGGATTACAGGTGTGAAGGTGTGAGCCATCACGCCCAGCCTGGCCAATTAATTGTGGACAAGTGTGCCAAAAATGATTTAATGATCAGGAATGGTCTCAACAAATGATGTTGGGACAACTAGGTATTCATATGCAAAATAAAAACGAACTTGGACCCCCACCTCACGACATATGTAAAACAACTCAAAATTCATAATAGACCTAAATGTAAAAGCTAAAACTATAAAATTCTTAGGAAAAAATATAGAAGTAAATCTTTGTGGCCTGGGACTAGGTAATGGCTTCTTTGATGGGAATACAAAAGAAAAATTGTCAACATGATAAAAATAGATAAATTGGACTCCATTAAAATTTAAAAGATTTGTGATTCAAAGAATACCATCAAGAAAGTGAAGAGACAATCATAAAATGGGATAAAATATTTTCAAATCATATATCTGATAATAGACTTTTATTCAAGATATATAAAGAACTCTCAGGACTCAATAATTAAAAGATAATTTATTTTAAAATGAGGAAAGAATCTGAATAAACATTGTTTTCAAATAAGATATAAAAATGGCCAATAAGCATAAGTAAAGTTGTTTGATGTTTTATCCATTAGGGAATTGCAATCAAAATTGCAATATAATACCACTTCACACCCAGTAGGATGGCCAAAATAAAAAAAGGCAGAAAAGAACAAGTTTTGACAAGGATGTGGATAAACTAGAACCATCACGAATTGCTAGTGGGAATTTAAAATAGTAGCTACTTTGGAAAACAGTATGAAATGTCCTCAAACTGTTAAACATAGAGTTACCATATGACCTAGCAATTCTATTCCTAAGAATATATTCTAGAAAAATAAAAAATATGTAAAAATATGCATCCATACCCAAGCTTGTACATAAATATTCATAGCTGCATTATTCATAATAGCCAAAAAGTAGAAACAAACCAAATTTCCATCAACAAGAGCCACCTAAGACCATATTTTATAATTCCTTCTAGAAAAAAGTCCAGAATAAGAAAATCTGTAGAAAAAAGAAGAGTAGATTTGCGGTTGCTTCAGTCTAAGAGTTGGGAGGCAAATGGAAAATGACTGCTAATGAGGTTGGGGTTTATTTCTGAAGTGACAAAAATGTTTTAAAATTAATTATGATTATGATTATGCAACTCTATGAATATTCTGGAAAACCTTGATGTCTATACTTAAATAAGCAAATTGTATCAAATATAAATTATATCTCAAGCTATTTAAAAATGACTTTTAAAATATAGGGCAATTCAGTTTATCTATTTTCACTTTAGTGAGCTTTGGTAGTTTGTCTCTTGCAAAAAAAAAAATTGTCCATCCATTTAATCTAAACATTTAAATTAATTGGCAAATATTGTTTCTTATATTCTTTTATTTTCCTGTATCTGTAGAATCTGTAGTGAGATAAGCACTCTTTTTCCTGATATTGACAATTTGTACCTTCTCTCTCTTTTTTCTCTTTTTATTGTGATAAATTTGGCTGTTAGTTTTTTCATTGTATTGGTCTTCACAAAAAAGAGTTTTTAAGTTTCATTGATTTATTGTTGCATTGTTTACTATTTAGTTAATTTCACTCATTTTTTAATTTCCTTTGTTCTTCATTATTTGGGATTCATATGATCTACTTTTTCTAGTATCTTAAGGTAGTAACTTTAGCCGTTTAGCAGACCTATCATAAGGTCTTCTTTTCCAACATAGTATTTCAGTACTATGAAAAGTACTGTATGCCCTTTTTGTACCATTTCACAAAATTTTATACTCTATGATGTTTTCACTTTCATTTGGTTCAAAACAGATTTTTAAGTGTCTCTTTTGATTTCTTTTCTAATCCATTGATTATTTATGTTAATGATTTACTTTCAAAATATTTAGGAATTTTCTAGAGGTCTTTGTTGTTGATTTCTAATTTAATTCTATTACATGGTCAGATAATATATTCTGCTTAAAAATAATTATTTAAAAGTTGTCCAAACTTATTTTGTGACCCAGAATATAGTTCATCTGGTAAATATTTCCTGTTCCTTTGTATATACTGTATATTCTGCTGTTATTAGATAATATAGTCTATAAATGCTAATACATCAAATTTGTTTATAGTGTTTTTATGTTTCTGCTAATTTCTCTTTAATTCTCATATCCATTTTTAGAGAGGGCTATTAAAATACTCAATTATAGTTGTGGATTTTTCTATTTCTGTTGGCAGTTCTATCAATTTTTAGCCTTATGGGTTTGCACTGTATACACACAAAGATTCATATTCAGTCAAAGACTAATAGGGACCCTGCACAGATTTCTCAGATGCCTTTCTTCTTCTCTCAGGTGGTCTCCTCATATGTTCTACCTGTCTTAGCCTCTCCCAACTCCTCATTCTGTCTCCTGTACTCCAGACATCACTGGGCACTCTGGGATGCCCTTCTCAGGGCTGCAGTCTGAAAATTGCTTCCAGGCAGAAAGCTTGGCAAATTTTAAATTCCTCCCTTATTTGACGTTTCCCTCAGGGGTCATAGTTCTACACTGCCTGTAGGCTGATGCCTGAAAATAGTTTTTTTATTCTTATACTTCATGCAGTTTTCTCATTTTTTTGCTTGTCATAGCAGAAGGTTAGCTACAAGTGGTTGTTACTCTCAATGATCTGAAAAGATTGGTCTTTACTGCTTCTGTGTAATGCCCGTATCTCTCTCTCTCTCTCTTTTATTTATTTATTTGAGATGGAGTCTGGCTCTGTCACCCAGGCTGAAGTGTAGTGGCGCAATCTTAGCTCACTGCAACCTCCGCCTCCCAAGTTCAAGTGATCCTCCTGTCTCAGTCTCCTGAGTAGCTGGGATTACAGTCATGTACCACCACACTCGGCTAATTTTTTTTAATTTTAGTAGAGACAGGATTTCATCATGTTAGCCAGGCTGGTCTTGCACTCTTCACCTCAGGAGATGTGCACGCCTGGGCCTCCCAAAGTGTATCTCTCTCTTTAAACAGTGGTGGCTACTTTGATGTCACCTTGAGGTTGGGGCAACCTTCTTAGTATGATCTATGCTAGTGTATTGGTTCCCATTGTTTGGCAAGGAGGCCTCAATATGATGTCCTTGAGAAGAGCCCAGAGCTCGGGGCCAAAATCTTACCTATTGAAAGGATGCCTTATTACAAAAAGTCAACACGCTGAGCTAATTTCTCGCAGGGAACTTTGCTAAAAATTTTAAGTAGCCACTTGTATCTACCAACATGCTTTTCCAACCAGTTACATGAAATTGAAAGGTATTCTCAACACACTTCATCTCTCCTTCAAGACGCAATTCTCACCAAATATTTTGCCACAGTAACATGCATTTTCTCTGCTTGTACCCAACCACTGAGTTAATCGGTTAGCTGTTAAGGCAATATTCCTCTTCCATTACCAAATGTTGATCAAGTTACTATGACAAAGTCCAAGGTAATAAAAGCTTCAAAAACACACACTCCTCCCTCATATAAAGACCAGGATTGATATTGCAGTTCCACACTGTTGGCATTATAGGCTCTACCTTGTTGCTCTGGTTTCTGCAATCTAGGATTTTGTCTCGTAGTATAAAATTGCTGCTCCACTTGTGACAACTGTGTCCACATCCTCACAATTGAGGACAAGATAATCAAGAAAAGAAGAGCACATTCCCTTACATTTAAAAATACATGTTAAAAGTTCTATGTATTATAGTAACTCACATCCCATTCACCAGAATCTATTACATAGTACAACTAGCTGAAATAATACCTGGGAATTTTCATTTTTAGTTGAGAACTCTGTAACCAGATAAAATTTCTACAAATGAAGACATTAGAAATAACAGATTCTTGGTGTGGGAGAAAGAGTAGTCAGCTAGCTGTCTTGGCCTTCATATCCTACTTTCTTGTTTTGTTCTCTCTAATCCTTGAAGGTATGATAAAAACACCTCAAAGATGGTGTCTAGGGCATGGTGTCTTTTGGAGTGGAGACTTTGGTAATTGATTCAATGTTTTAATTGTTATTGATTTTGTAAGGCTTTGTATTTCTTAAGTTAATGTTAGTAAAAATGGTTTTCTGGAAAAATTTTCCATTTTCATTCTTTAATTATTATTGCTAAAAGAATGCTTATATTTTTTTCTTCAAAGCACAGATTTTTGCTGTTTTTCTTTATTGCTTTTAACTATGGTTTGTAAAATTTTTGTTATTACCTGTGTCTTTTAATCTCTCCTTCACCTTGATCATCATTATTGTTTTGCCTTCTCCAGATTTACTCTATTCTCTTTATATTCTTGAGTTCAAAATTTAACTCATTATGTCCATCCTGATATGTAAAATCAATTAACTTCAAGTTACAACTTTTCTTCTAAAGAGCACTTGATACCTTTCCTCCCTTTGGCTTGCAGCCTGTAGATTGATCTGAACAAACGACTTCAAGCAACCCTTTGCTTTAAGGATTCCAGTTGAGCTGGCCAATGTCAGGCTTTGGAAGAGACCAGAGGCAGGGCAGGAAGGAGAGTAAGTTCAGGGGTTTCTTTCTTGCAAGATCCCGTTAGGCTAGTGTGTCTCCCCGCTGAACGTATGGACTTCTCAAGGCAGCCTTTTCAATGATTTCTTCTGAACAGAATCTGGAAATTGCTCTCTCTCCTGCTCCCTTCTGTTCTAGGTATGGTGACAAGTTTACTGATCTTAGCTTGGGGTATGTCCAAGGATTCCTGAAGATTTCACCTAAACCCACCTCTTTATAAATAGTGCCTTTGTAAATTACAATCCTCAAATCATCCAATTGTATTGACATTTGTTTTCTGTGAGAACTCGAAGCTGTATCCCACAATTTTTAAAATTTTTTGTTCAAACTAAACATACAGAAATAATCATTGTGATTTCTCCATTAAGCATTAGTTACACACATTAGTTTTCTGATAGACATGCGATGTGTAGATCTGCCAATTTCTCCTGGTAATTCTGCCAACTTTGTATACTAGATGCTTTCTACCAGAATATAAGATCCCCAAGGGCAGGGAGTTTTGTCTCTTTTGATTATTTCTATATTCCCAGCCTGGCACATAGCAGCATATAAATATTTGTTAAACAAGTAATTTTTATAACTTATCAGTGATTTGGGCTTTTCTATAATTAGATATTTTACCTTCCCTTTATTTTCAATCTTCCTGGGTAGTTTTTTTTTCTTTATTGTAAGACTGTCTCTTGTAAATAGCATATACCTGTATTTTATTTTCTCCAATCGCATAATCTAAATCATTTTACTCATATTGGTGTTTTTGATATAATTTATGTTATTTTTTGTCAGTTTATAGTAGTCTTCTTCTATTTTTCTCCTTTACTGCTTTTTTATTCCATTATAATTTCTTATCAGATTATGAATTTTGCCCTTTAAAAATCACAGTAAATAATATCTTATAGAAAATAGTCAACTATAATCTCTTGTTAATCACAGGTTTCATTTGGACCTTCTTCCTGCTGAACTAGTCCTTCATATCTTAAAATAGAAAAGTTTTTCTCACTAACAAATGAGTTGTTTTATTCATTCTAACTTGCAGTTTAGCCTCTGTACTTTTCAGTTTGATTTTTGCTGAATCATCTGTTATTTACCTGATTATTTTTTCTTTATAAATAACATACATTTTCTGATAACTATTAAGATTTTTCCAAGAACGTCAATGTTCTAGGAGTTCACTGTGATGTAACTATGTATTGCAGTATCTTTATCCATTCTACTTGTGAATTGGGATGGGCTTTTGATCTGAGCATTCTTTCTTTCCTCATTTCTGCAAAATACTGAGTTGTTAATCCATCGAATTTTAAATATTTTTCAGTCTTCATTCACACTTTTTCATCACATTGCTTATAGGGATTTTTTCTGTGGCGTTAACAATGTCTTCTTCATCATCACTATTATCATGATCACCTTGGATTCAGAATCATTTCAGCTATTTCACCATTAGTTCATGAGTGAACATACAGATTTTCTATTTGGTTATAAAATAATGTTTTAATCCATTCCCTTTGTCTACTATTGTTTCTTAAAAATATATGCTTGTGTTGTTTTACTGTGCTGAATTCGAGTGCGATACTTCACAATCCCTTTCAGTTCATTAACTCTGTTTCCTAAGGATAGATTGAGTAGCCCTATCCAAAAAGCTTGGGACCAGAAATGTCTTAGATTTTAGATTTGTTTGAATTTTGGAATACTTGCATATATATATAATGAGGTATCTTGAGGATAGGACTCAAGTCTAAATATAAAATTATTTATGTGTTGTATACATCTTTTCCATATAGCCTGAAGGAAATGTTGTCTGACATTTTTAATAATTTGGTTTATGAAATAAATTTGGTACATACTGAACCATCAGAAAGCAAAGATGCCACTATCATACCCATCCATGTGGACAATCTGTGGTTGTTTGGCATCACCGTCATTCCTGACTCTGAATGTATATACTACTGATAAGCAGTCATTTTCTTACATTTATTCACATGTAAGTACTCCACAGTAAAAAATACGACACGCTATTGAGTGAAAATATAATGTGTTCAGAATAACTCAACAGCACAGTGGCATCATCAGAATGCCTGTATCAGCTGTTTAACGGCAGCAACAACACACACAGCAGACTTTTAGTCTCCGCCTACCATGCTGTGTTTTGACAAAAAGATTACTATATACTATATTTTATTTTTTTTAGGTGAGAAGAAACATCAAAAGCAGTTGAGAGACTAGGAAGTGGATCTTCTAGGGATGGATCTTCTAGGGATGAAGAGACATTCTGCTGGATGACTTTTTAAAAATGTTTTCTCCAGAGTCATCTGTCTTATTAACAATGGTTTCTTGCATTCAACTCCCTTTGATTTTTTAAACTGACATGATTTCTTATTCTGTTATAAATAAATGCTGCTCTAGTCTTCCAATAAGCCCATCACACTTTTTCATCACATGGCTTATAGGGGCTTTTCTGAGGCGTTAACCATGTCTTCTTCATCATCACTATTATCATGATCACCTTGGATTCAGAATTATTTCAGCTATTTCGCCATTAGTTCATGAGTGAACAACTGGAGCCTCATTATCGATGTTAAAAACTGCTTTGATATCCACTTATTCCAGCTTACTCATGAACTCTGAAAGTATATTTTTTGCATATGTAAGTTTGGGCATCATGTTTTTCTCATTTGACATATGAATTCCTTGAAGATCACTGCTTTATTCATTATCACCACTGAACATAGTCACAGGCCAGAGGTTGTGCCAGATGTGCACAGCTGTATCTTTAGTCACTATATTCCAGACATTGGCAACAGCACATATCATGCTAAACTCCTTTTGTAAACTTTCCATACCCATGCCTCTGTTCACTGCTGACAGCATGCTGTTCAAGAAAGTGTTTTTATATTCAGTCTGCATTGACTAATTATAGGTCAAATGACTGAATTAATACACTGACATTTGAGAGAAAGTTCATGGCATAAAGATGATTTTTGATGAACACTTCAGGATGAGCAGAATTGCTGTCAAAAAATAACAAAATCTTGCAGTCATCATCCAGTCCAGTTTCTCTGCAGAAAGTGTGAGCCACTGGTACAAAATGTTTGCAGAAACAATCAGAAAACATGTCCCTGGTGATCCATGCATTTTTGTTAGCATAATAACGAACTGGTCATAAATTCACTCCTTGAAAGTAGCAAGAACAAAAGCTTTTGCCTCTCACAGCAGAAATAGTCATTGTAATTTGCCTGGTGCATTAGCACAAACCAACACAGTTATCATATCCTGGCATTCTTAATTTTTGTACAGGCGGTCTCATCAGCTATAGCTAGTGTCTTTCTAGTACAACAATGTCAAAATGGTCAAGTGCCATCAGTATTATAGACTTCTTCTGGCATCAGATTTTTATCAGTGATGACCCTGGCAAAATCAACAATGAATTTCTCCACTGCTTCATGATCAGCAGATGCTTTATCACTACAAATCTTTAAAAATTTAATGTTGAACCTCTTCTTAAATTTCTGCAACCAGCCTGTTAAATATTCATGGTTCCCTTCAATTTTCAACTCACACTGACATATCTTTACTTGTTTCATGATTAGCATACCATTAATTGGCATGTGTTCACTGCCACTCTGATGAATGCACTCTTTAAATACATAATTAATATCTTCATTTTTAGCTTTTGGGAGTATTTTTCATAAATTTCCGTTCATGACTTTTATCATAGAGTTTCAACAGTTTATTTTTATATTTCTTCAGGTCATATATGGTGGTCATTCCAACATCATACTTTTCTGTTAGACATTGCACACGTAATACCACTAATTTCTCCTACAGTTTAAGTTTCTGTGCTATAGATAAACATAAATACTTTCTATTTTTATTATCACCATTGGCGATACGGGCATCTGCAGGCCTTTTGATATTTTTAATAATATCTTTATACTCCAGAGTAGAGAATAAGAAAAAAAAAAAGAATAAGTCACGCATGCAGGTCTTTGACCCACAGGGGCATCCTAAGGAACCTGCCATTGGTGTTACCAGCCTACAAATGTGCCATCATATTACCTTTGTGAAGCGGTTGTGTGGGGAAACCTGGGAATGCATTAAACTGCTGCAGCTGACCCATTGAGAGGGTCTTTTTTCTCATAGGGATGCTGAATAAACTTTTGTGTGCCTGCATTTTGACTGTGACACATCACATCAGGTCATATGTGGAATTTTCTACTTGTGGCACTCAAAATAATATGTTGGCACCAAAAAGTTTCGTATTTTGGAGCACTTTGAATTTTGGATTTTCAAATTAGGGGTGCTCAGCCTGTATATAAAAATATTTTTATTTAAATCTTAAATTTTCCATTTCTAAGCTTTATGATCAGCTTTTTCTCTTAACCAGTTTTTCATGTTTGCCTATATGTTTTTGGTCTATTGTTCATCTTCAGGGCATGTCTTCATGTCTTCATTTTTAACATTCCTAAATGTGTCGAATGTAAAGTATCAGACTCTTCTATAAAATTAATTTCATCTGACATAAATTCCCATTGCAGTTGTTGTGTTTGTTGTATGACTGTTTTTGCATTACATCTATTGATGTATTCTGGAATTTGAATTTATAGGCTCATTTACGTAGTAAGTTATTTTTATTTAGTTGCTTTGCTTCATCCTCCCGCCCCTACTCCCCTAGACCCCTACCACCATTTATCAGTTCTGCTGTTTTATTTTGGCTTTAACCTAGCCCTCCAGAAGGAGTTCTGACCATGTTTATCTTGATCTATAATGACATGAGGTATTACCAGTTCAGTCTTGGAAGTAGCTGACGGTTTGTCTCAGTTCCTGGCTTAAGGCTAAATCATTATTTGTCCCCACAGCGATAGCGCCATATAAAGTGATAGCCCCAGAGGGCAAATTGATCCCAACCCCTAGCCTAAAGGAGTAAGCCTGGCTTCCCTCCTCTGCCTCTCATTGAGCACTACTGACTCCAGCAGCCCAGACATCACAGCCTACCTGACAGCTTCAGGCTTTGGAAGGAGGCAGGCCATGGCTGAGTTCTCACTCATCACTTTGCATTTCAATTGTTCCCTCCCCCTATACCATGCAGCCCATGAAGATCATTTTCATGGAATGTGGCTCTATCTTAATAATCATTTTACTTTTATATGTTATATTTTGGCTCTATCTTATGTATATATGTTTGGAAGTGGAAAAGATGTTTTGAAAGTCTACACATTTATTATACATTTAAAAAATCAATTGCTTTATGTGAACCTTTATTTGATTTTCAGAAGTCAATGTAAAATGGAGTAACTACAGACTGCTTCTTTGGTAGGACCCTGCATGACTCCGACTACTTAATATCTCATATCCACACTTCTTGACTTTTGCCAATACGCTTTTGGGTTATAGACACAGATGATAATTTCTATTTTTTGCATTATATATTCCTTCAGAGATGTTGATATATAGATAAAGATACAGATATACACAAACACATATGCTTTTCTTGTTGGTTTGTAACTTATCCTGTTCTTTCAAGGTCCAACTCAAACCTCACCTTCTCCAGATGTTTTCTTTGACCCTCTAGACTGATAAAAATATTCTTGTCATACTTCCTTAAATGTAATAACCACACTATGTACTATAAATTTTAATCTATGTAGACCCAAACTAGACAAAATTTCTTAAAGTCAAGACTTACTCATCTTAATGTTTTTTAGCGCCATACCTAGCCTTGAGAATATAATCAAAATAAAATATTTAAATAAATTAATATTATAAATAAAGCTAATTATTTGACAAAGTGCAACCTCAGATATAGAGGTAAGATTGTCGATTTGCTTATTATTTACTTTATGACCTTATGCAAATAAATCTCCTGGAGACTGCGTTTGGTTTTGTTTGCTTTTAAATCTGTAAAAATGAGGAAGGCATACTCCATACTGTAGTAATGTCTCTGCCAGATCTAAAACCACATAGAAGTTGGACAGACTACTTTTAGTATCATTTCATTATATACAAATCTAAAAATATTTTAGATCACAGGCTGATAGCATATGAATATCTACGATTGGTTGTAAATGATATTGCCACAATATAGCTTTTAAAAGTTAAAAACATGATTCTTATGTAAATATAAAGTAAGTACTTGTCAAAAAAATATTTAACTCACTAATAAAGGAATCGTTACAATGCTAAATCTGATTCAGTGGAAAATTAGAAACAATCTGTGTATCTGGAATAATATTGCAAAATTAGATATAAAACTGGTGAGTGCACTATAGGGCAACAGGATTATAGCATTTAACTATATTTCTTTTGACTAGATGGAAATTATTTACATCTTTATTTTTGAAATTTACAAGGTAACAACATGTAACTTCACAGAGTCTAGGGTCTAACCAGTATTTAATAGTAATTCAAAGATGCATTCTCCTAGAGACTTAATTATTGGGTAGGCATGTTAAACAATGCTCCAGGACATGTTCTCAATCTTTTATCTTAAATTCAACTGTTTTGTATTTTTAACTGTATTTTCCTTAGTTCTTTAAAAGGAAAACTCCATCTCAATCCCAGAATGTGTGCATGTATCGATTTCCTAGGAATTGAATCAAAAATCATAGATAAAACAATTGCCTTGATCCTTAGAAGTAATATATTTCCAATATTTTTAAATGACATCAAAATATTGCTACGTAACAATCTTGTAAGTTGTTTCACATATCTAGGTTTTATTTTAACTGCTATGATGTTTCAACATGGATCACTGGTGTGTTTGGCACTGTATATTTCATATTAAACCTTGAGTTAAAACTGGACAGCTCTGCCCGCATTGCCAAGTCAATCCTAAGCCAAAAGAACAAAGCTGGAGGCATCACACTACCTGACTTCAAACTATACTACAAGGCTACAGTAACCAAAACAGCATAGTACTGGTACCAAAACAGAGATATAGATCAATGGAACAGAACAGAGCCCTCAGAAATAATGCCGCATATCTACAACTATCTGATCTTTGACAAATCTGACAAAAACAAGAAATGGGGAAAGGATTCCCTATTTAATAAATGGTGCTGGGAAAACTGGCTAGCCATATGTAGAAAGCTGAAACTGGATCCCTTCCTTACACCTTATACAAAAATTAATTCAAGATGGATTAAAGACTTACATGTTAGATCTAAAACCATAAAAACCCTAGAAGAAAACCTAGGCATTATCATTCAGGACATAGGCATGGGCAAGGACATCATGTCTAAAACACCAAAAGCAATGGCAACAAAAGCCAAAATTGACAAATGGGATCTAATTAAACTAAAGAGCTTCTGCACAGCAAAAGAAACTACCATCGGAGTGAACAGGCAACCTACAAAATGGGAGAAAATTTTTGCAACCTACTCATCCGACAAAGGGCTAATATCCAGAATCTACAATGAACTCCAACAAATTTACAAGAAAAAAACAAACAACCCCATCAAAAAGTGGGCAAAGGACATGAACAGACACTTCTCAAAAGAAGACATTTATGCAGCCAAAAAACACAGGCAAAAATGTTCATCATCACTGGCCATCAGAGAAATGCAAATCAAAACCACAATGAGATACCATCTCACACCGTTAGAATGGCCATCATTAAAAAGTCAGGAAACAACAGGTGCTGAAGAGGATGTGGAGAAATAGGAACACTTTTACACTGGTGGTGGGACTGTAAACTAGTTCAACCATTGTGGAAGTCAGTGTGGCGATTCCTCAGGGATCTAAAACTAGAAATACCATTTGACACAGCCATCCCATTACTGGGTATATACCCAAAGGAGTATAAATCATGCTGCTATAAAGACACATGCACACGTATGTTTATTGCAGTACTATTCACAATAGCAATGAGTTGGAACCAACCCAAATGTCCAACAACAATAGACTGGATTAAGAAAATGTGGCACATATACACCATGGAATACTATGCAGCCATAAAAAATGATGAGTTCATGTCCTTTGTAGGGACATGGATGAAACTGGAAACCATCATTCTCAGTAAATTATCGCAAGGACAAAAAACCAAACACCGCATGTTCTCACTCATAGGTGGGAATTGAACAATGAGAACACATGGACACAGGAAGGGGAACATCACACTCCGGGGACTGTTGTGGGGTGGGGGTAGGGGGGAGGGACAGCATTAGGAGATATACCTAATGCTAAATGACGAGTTAATGGGTACAGCATACCAACATGGCACATGGATACATATGTAACAAACCTGCACATTGTGCACATGTACCCTAAAACTTAAAGTATAATAATAAAATAAAAAATAAAAATAAAAATAAAAACTGGACAGCTCTGAACCCTCATTTACATATTTTGTTTAAATGGTAAAAGTTCCATAATATTTAAAGGGCTGTTCAATTAACTAAAATTTAAGCACTTATTGTTGAATATTTCTCATAACCACTTTGGCTCTTATAATGAACCATATAGTGAAGCAAATCCATGTAGCTCAGTATTTGAAAAATGCATTTTAAAACAAATACACTGAAATCTGGGTTATCAGTATGTCTTGGAAACATTCTCACAGTAATAGGTTTTCAGAGGTGACATCTGATTCTCTCTGAGATTCTATATTTAGGAAGGTCAATATAAGTAATGTCTTATGCTGGAATGTCATCATATCTCTCGAAATTTGTGACATTTGTTCTGGCCAACATACTAAAAGTTGACATGTTCACAAACTGATTTTTTAAAAAGGGAACAATTGGCTTTATACCAATCTAGTTAAAACTTGAAGTCAATCAATAGAATTAAAAATATATAGAGGAAACTAGATAGTCACACATCTATTTTTCTGAATGTGCATCTACTTACATTGCTGCAACAAATAGAGACATTCACTGTATTTGTATATTCAGGCATAAAGATTAAGAATGAGCAGTCCATATTAATTCAAAGGCATAACAGCAAATGCAATTGTTCATGGTGCATGCAAAAATAACAATTGTCCCAGGAGAGAATGTTGGGGACACTTTAAGAGAGAATCAGAAGAAACAAATCTGAGGATGGAAATCACAAAGGAGCTAGAGGAATGGGGAGAGAATTAAGTTGAGGCTTTAGTATCAGAAACCATGTTAGAATTTTAGAGGAATGGCTTCTCAGTGTGGTTATACTTATAGCATGATATCACATCTGACAGTAGGAGAGCTAATAGAAGACCACTGGAGACCTCTGATAAGCAGTGAAAGAAACCAGGGTTGTGGTTCAGTGATAAGCAAATGTGGAGAGTGGCACCATGAAAATATGATTTCAAGAAATATGGCAGCCAGTGGGGAGGGGGCAATGGAGGAATGGCTTAAAGATAAACATAAACAAGAAGACCTCATTTTTAATTTTTAATTGTTTTTCAGAAATAGGAAATATAAATATGTTTATTTACCAATGAAGCAATGAAGAAGACGATGGAGAGAGAGAGAAGACATTTATCCAAAAAAATTAACAGACATTTGAGAGAAGGCCACTGAAGATATGGGAAGGAAGAATCACTATGTTTTGAGTCTATTATTAAGTAATCATGTTTAATCTCCATTTCTATCCCAGGTGGAGAAACGAAGGCTCAAAGAGATCAAGGAGCCAATTGAAGAGAAAGTAACAAGTAGTGGCTCCAGAGTCCACATGCAAGACTAGATGACTCCACAGCCAAGCTCTTCCACTACCAATTTCATAGTGGAAGGATTTCCAATGGAAAGGACTAGGACTGCAGCTTCAATTTGAGAATTAGAAAGTAAATAGTTAACTATAAATAAAGATATGCATAAAATGTAAAATGAAAGGATGAGAATTTAAGAGGGTTTTCACCTTTTGTTGAAGTCTGAAAATGAAGCATTATTGGAGAGTGTGTTGAGGAAAGTGTGGGTATGACAGATGGGAACTTCAGGGGAATAATGCAATCTTGGAATGGCCTTGAGAACCATTCAAATTTATCAGCAGTTCTGGAGGAAACCTATAACAACAGTTTACCATTTCATTGATTTTAATTGTACCATAGGCAAAATAAAGTCCCCTAAATATGGACAACTTCTAGGAAAAACTTGTCCAATCTGAACCCTAGGATGGCTTTGAATGCGGCCCGACATAAATTCATAAACTTTCTGAAAACATTGTGAGTTTCTTTGTGTTTTTTTTAACCCTTTGGCTATCATTACTGTTAGTGTATTTTATGTGTGGCCCAAGACAGTTTTTTTTCTTCCAATTTGGCCCAGGGAAGCCAAAGGATTGGACACCTCTGTCCTAAAACTCATGTTCAGCCATGAATTTTAAAACAGTTTCACACTTTTTTAAAATTTTATTTTTGACAGTTTCGCTCTTGTTGCCCAGGTTGCAGTGCAATGGCGTGATCTTGGCTCACTGCAACCTCTGCCTCCCGGTTTCAAGCAATTCTCCTGCCTCAGCCTCCCAAGTAGCTGGGATTACAGGTGCTCACCACCACACCCAGCTAATTTTTTGTATTTTTAGTAGAGATGGGGTTTCACCATGTTGGCCAGGCTGGTCTTGAACTCCTGACCTCAGGTGATCCACCTGCCTTGGCCTCCCAAAGTGCTGGGATTACAGGCGTGAGCCACCATGCCCGGCCAAGTTTCACATTTCTTAATGACACAATTATGAAATATACATGGCAGGTCTCTCAAGTCTTATATTAAGGAACCATAATAACTTGCACTATAAAATGTTCATGTACAGGAAAGAAACAATTATTTTTGAAAGTTTTAATGACATTATGAGGAACACAGTTTAATTCATATCAAATTACATTTTTCTGTAACACTCACCTTTCTAGAAAAAGACATGTTGGAAGGATATTTTAAGTATTATTGATTTAATCATTCTTAAAGCAGTTGAAGGTAGAGAATTTGTCGCCAATTGGCTTCCAATTTTGGTTATAAAACGCCTCAGTGAATAGCTTGAATCTGAGGAGATCATCTGCTAAACACTGGATAACACAGAGGAAAAGCAAAGCTGGTCTGATCTTCAAAGAAGGCATCAAAAAAAGCCGCCCTGCATCAAGGAGTTTGAGTGAGCAGACATGCAGATGTTACTGATTTAGAGTCCAGTGGTCTAGAACTCTACTCCTCCGTTCTCACATGCTGGAGGAGGCCTGCCTTCCGGGGAGTCAGAGCCAGTTTTGTGTTTCCGACAAGGGCCACTCACATGTGAGAATGAGGAAGCAGAAGCCCTGCTTTACACAGCCTGGTGTGAAGCCATCTGGAACACTTTTGGCAGTTCTAATCCCCACTAGATAAAAAGGACATGGGAAAATCTAAAAAATATTCAAGTAGAATTTTAAAAAATGACATAGAGCTTAGAATATTAGAGCTATAAGATGGTAAATATGGAAACTGATAGCATATTGGTAGGGGAACAAATTCTAAAAAATGTTTTCAGGCTCCTGTGCCCTCAAATGGAAAGCAAATGGTGCAAGAAAAGGTAAAGTACCTCCACAACAGCTGGCCTTGAAAATGTCCCCCTTTTAGCCCTGAAGCAATAGCAGATGGTAGTATCTGCTTGTTGTTGCTGGTATTGTTTTTATTGTTATCATCCGTTAATAATTAAATGCTGACAGAACACTTGGAGCTGCTCGAAATTCAAAAGCAAAGCAGCTTCAAATCCCTTGGGCTTATCACCTAAATGAAACAAAACTTTAAAATAATCAAGGAAAAGGAAAGAAATCATGTAAATCAAAGATTATTGCCTATTCTGATTGCATATGTCCTTCAAGTTTTCTTCTCATCCTCCTGACCAGGTGCCCTCAGACGGGGAAGTAAGCTGTCACAGCTAGTCTACTTGCTGAAGAAAGCTGCTAGAATAAAGCAATTAGAAAGACAGAAGAAGGCTAGTTTGGAGGCTTACAAGGAGAAAACTAACTTCAGAGCAAAATGGAAAAATAGCCACAAAGGAAGAGTTGAGGATTGGGGCAGGTAAAGACCTTGAGGCTAGACCCATCACAACAAAGCATGGTTGTAGCTGCCTAGTAAGGGGAAGTCAAGGAAGAGCCAATCAGGTGAGAAGACCTCTGTGAGTGTGAGTCAAACATAAGCAGAAGAATGTTTGTGTTACTGTGACTAAAATAGCCATTGGATTGAGGCATAGTCTTTGCAATTCTCTGGAAAGGCAGTATGACACACGGGTTATCAGGATAAGCCAGCCATTATGCTACAAGGGTTCTAGATCTGGAACTTATGCAAAAATTGGATCTTTGACTAGGGACAGGTGAACCATGATATAATTGTTCCCTAATCTGGCTATCAAAGTATCAGTGGGGTATGAATCATCCTTATTCCATAATTCTACATGGAGTAGCAGAACAATTAAGGGTGGTTACTTCAGTCCGACCCGAGTCTGGCTCACTCAAAAGCTGACTGACTCAGACTGAGCAATTAGACTTATTGAACTACCTACTCTTAAGAACTTCCTTTTCCTCATAAACAAATATGGTGATACTACTTTGTAAGAGTAAACATTTAATGAAGACATGTGTTAGGCAACTGTGCTACGACTATATTCTCTCATTTATTCTTTCCAAATACACAATAAGGTAGGGAACTACTAAGGTAGATCGAGGCCAAGAAAATAGAAAGCTTTGTAAGCTAGTAGACTTTAGACTTTTTTTCAAGGAACAATAAAGAGCCATTGAAAGTTACTGGTTAGTTTTTTAAGGTTAAGGAAATATAGCATTATTGTGCTAGATATATTCAGAAAGAAATAATAAAGCGGAAATAAGTAGTTAGGAGATTATAATAGCCAAGGCATCAGATAATAAAAGAGATACCACTTGACACTAGGATGGCTATAATTGAGAAAACAGAATAATAAGTGTTTGCAAGGATGTGAAGTTGGAACCCTGTACATTGCTGGTGGGAATGTAAAATGTTGCAGATGCTTTGTTTCTTTTTTGCTTGTCAAAAATACTAAGTGAAGAATGTTATATTACCCAGCAATTCTACTCCTAGGTATATATCCAAAGGAACTGGAAGTAGGCACCTGAACAGATACTGGACACCATGTTCATTGGAGCATTATTCACAATCGCCAAGAGATTGAAACAATCCAAGTTGTCCATCAACAGATAAAGGAATAGACAAAATGTGGTATATGCACACAATGGAATGCTCAGCCATAAAAAAGCAATAACATTCTGATACATTCTACAATATGACTGAACCTTGAAAACATTATGCTACATGAAATAAAGTAGACAACCAAGACAAACATTATATGATTCCATTTACATGGGGTACCTAGGATACGTAAGATCACAGAAAGTAGATTATAGGTCACCAGCATCTGGTGAGAGTGGGGAATGGGGGAGTTATTGCTTAATACCCACAGAGTGTCTTGTTTGGGATGGTAAAAAACCTGAAAATACATGGCTATGATGGTTGCATGACATAATCAATGTAGCTAATGCCACTGAATTGTACACTTAAAGTGATCAAAATGGCAATTTTATATGTATTTTGCCACAGTTTTGAAAATTAATGATGTGATATACCAAAAACCATTAAACTGTAACACTTTAAATGGGTGAACTGTAAGGTACGTGAAGTATATCTCAATAAAGCTGTTTAAAAATGAGATGGAAAGATGCAGGGTATGGGCAGTGGGAAAATAAAAGAAATACTAAATACTTTCCCAGACTATGAGTTGATGACTAGTAAAATTTTGGAATAAAATGAATTTATAGATGTTTCCACTCCATACTCCCAGAACCAGAACAGTTAGGAGAAGACACTGGCAGGTCTGCGGAAATAAAGGTGACAGTTTAGGACCCACTGCATTAAGCAGGATGCAGACTCTAGGGAGAGGGGAATGCATGTTTATATGAGAAGAGGGGAAGACAGGTGATAAAGAGCTGAGGTCATTTAGAGAGGTCCTTGCTAAAGAGAGGAGGATGCAAGTGTGGACACAAAGGGCCCAAATGCAAACCTGTAGTGAACTCATCTTAATTGGAAAGTGGGAGAGGAAAGAGGACTCAGAGATGAAGACAAATAATTGATGTCAGAGTCAGAGAGAGGAAAAGTGAGAGAGAGCTAGGAGTACATCAAGAAGTGAATGCTTGGCCAGGCACGGTGGCTCACGCTTGTAGTCCCAGCACTTTGGGAGGCCGAGGCGGGCGGATCACGAGGTCAGGAGATCGAGACCACGGTGAAACCCCGTCTCTACTAAAAATACAAAAAAAAAATTAGCCGGGCGTGGTGGCGGGCGCCTGTAGTCCCAGCTACTCGGAGAGGCTGAGGCAGGAGAATGGCGTGAACCTGGGAGGCGGAGCTTGCAGTGAGCTGAGATCGCGCCACTGCACTCCAGCCTGGGCAACAGAGCAAGACTCCGTCTCAAAAAAAAAAAAAAAAAAAGAAGTGAATGCTTAATCATGTGGATGCTGTGGTGAGAGCGCAGAAGAACTGAAAGGACCTGACCAACAGTTCAAGAAGGAGGCCTTTTATGACTTTTGTGGGGATGATTTCAATTGTGCCATAGAGCAGAAGCTAAATTCAAAGAAAAAAAAAAAAAAAAACAGAACAGTAAACTAATTGGAATCAATAAGAGCCAATTGCTTTGAAAATGTTGGCTGTGCATTGAAAAGGTAAAATGTGACAATACTAGGGGGAAATGTTGCACAAAACATGACCTTTCCTAAGAGCCATTTTTTGTTTGATTTTGGAATTTATTTGCAAGTTTTGTTTCACAATTTGGAAAACCTTGACAAGCTTATAGTAAAAATCATTTGAAAGGGAGAATGGAAGATTTAATAGTGGTGATGGAGAAAAGATTTTTTTCTGGAAAAAATCAGAAAAACCAAGATCAGTTTTCAAAATGGAAGTTAGGTATGGCAAAGACAATCGATATTTCTCCAGAGCACGGCAAAAGGAGAGGTAGGAGGTGCTGTTTTCAGGAAGTAGGCTAATGAAGGAGTTCCTTCCTGGGTGTGTGCTGAAATTGGAGAAGGAACTTGAGAGCAAAATATGTTTCTAGCCATGGAAGAGCCCACAAGAACTCAAGAGAAATAGACAAAAGTATTACTGAGCAATCCAGCTGTGACTAGATAGTGGAATAGGATTCCAATCATGACAGAGTGCATAGCTACATTACAGAGAGCTATGGTGGTCACAAGCAATCCCAGAGCTCTAGCCACGTTTGCTCAAAGAGCAGGACTCTTAGTCCACCCAGGATAGAGCCAGGGACAAAAAAGTGACAAAACTTCACCACCTTTTAAAAACTGACTTTTCCAAACTATTTCCTGCCATTGCCCACCATGAAGGCTGGGCCATGACCAAGCCAGAGTCCTCATTTTCCTCTAAATATGATATCCCTTGCATGCTCTATTCCCCAGGGCTGGTGTGTCTTCATTCTCTTTTATAACTAACCATATTATACTCATATGCAAGATTCAGTTTCAGGAGCTCTTTGTGACACAAACAGACCTTTACTCAAGCTATTTGCTCCTCTCCCTTAAATTCTTTCCACATGCATTGTTTTATCATTTTTCCTCTGACAAATCTCCTTGTCTCCCCAACAGTATTGTAAGTATTTTGAAAGCCACCTTCTCTTTATTGCAGACCACATGTCAGGAGGAGTAATTCTGCATGCTCAGAAGAAGACACAGATGTTCAACCCTGGAGTGCCTGTCATGGTGCGGTCCACCCTACAGATCCCCAGGACACATCCTCATATTTGAACTGAACTGCCTTATTCCACACATGACAGTTTCCATTGCCTGCAGGAGAGGTAGAATCTCTTTTAATATTTTTTAAAAGAATATTAATCAGATAACTGAATAGGAACAGCTCCAGTCTGCAGCTCCCAGAGAGAACAATGCAGATTGCGAGTGATTTCCGCATTTCCAACTGAGGCACGTGGCTCATCTCACTGGGACTGGTTAGACAGTGGGTGCAGCCCATGGAGAGCGAACTGAAGCAGGGTGGGGCGTTGCCTCACCCAGGAAGTGCAAGAGGTCAGGGAACTCCCTCCTCTAGCCAAAGGAAGCTGTGAGGGACTGTAGCGTGAGGAATGGTGCATTCTGGCTGAGACACTATGCTTTCCCCACAGTCTTCACAACCCTCAGACTAGGAGATTCCCTCGGGTGCCTACACCACTGCTGCCCTGGGTTTTAAGCACAAAACTGGGCAGTCATTTGGGCAGACACTGAGCTAGCTGCAGGAGTTTTTTTAAATACCCCAGTGGCGCCTGGAATGCCAGCAAGACAGAACCATTGACTCCCCTAGAAAGCAGGCTGAAACCAGGGAGCCAAGTGGCCTAGCTCAGCAGATCCCACCCGCACACAGTCCAGCAAGCTAAGATCCACTGGCTTGAAATTCTCACTGCCAGCACAGCAGGGTGAAGTCGACCTGGGACACTAGAGCTTAGTGGGGGGAGGGGCATCTGCCATTACTGAGGTTTGAGTAGGTGGTTTTCCCCTCACAGTGTAAACAAAGCTGCTGGAAAGTTCTAACTGAATGGAGCCACCGCAACTCTGACTAAGCCGCTGTAGCCAGACTGCCTCTCTAGATTCCTGCTCCCTTGGCAGGGCATCTCTGAAAGAAAGGCAGCAGCCCCAGTCAGGGGTTTATAGATAGAATTCCCATCTCTCTGAGACAGAGCACTGGGGGAAAGAGTGGCTGTGGGTGCAGCTACAGCAGGCTTAAACATTCCTGACTGCCAGCTCTGAAGAGAGCAGCAGATCTCTCAGCACAGTGCTCAAGCTCTGCTAAGAAACAGACTGCCTTGTCAAGTGGGTTCCTGACACCTGTGCCTCTTGACTGTGAGACACCTCCCAGCAGGGGTCAACAGACATCATACCAGAGAGCTCTGGCTGGCATCTGGTGGGTGCTCCTCTGGAACGAAGCTTCCAGAGGAAGGAACAGAGATTGCTGTTCTGCAGCCTCTGCTGGCAATACTCAAGTAAACAGGGTCTGGGGTGGACTTCCAGCAAACACCAGCAGATCTGCAGCAGAGGGGCCTGACTGTTAGAAGGAAAACTAACAAACAGAAAGGAATAGCATCGATATTAACAAAAAAGACATCCACACAAAAACCCCATCTGAAGGTCACCAACATCAAAGACCAAAGGTAGATAAATCCACGAAGATGAGGAAAAATCAGAGCAAAAAGGTTGAAAATTCCAAAAAAAACAGAATGCTGCTTCTCCTCCAAAGGATCACAACTCCTCACCAGCAAGGAAACAAAACTGGATGGAGAATGAATTTGACAAATTGACAGAAGTAGGCTTCAGAAGGTGGGTAAAAACAAACACTTCTGAGCTAAAGGAGCATGTTCTAACCCAATGCAAGGAAGCTAAGAACCTTGAAAAAAGGTTACATGAATTGCTAACTAAAAGAACCAGTTTAGAGGAGAACATAAATAACCTGATGGAGCTGAAAAACACAGTACAAGAACTTTGTGAAGCATACACAAATATCAATGGGGGAATTGATCAAGCGGAAAAGGAGGATTTCAGAGATTGAAGATCAACTTAATGAAATAAAGCATGAAGACAAGATTAGAGAAAAAAGAGGGAAAAGGAATAAATAAAATCTCCAAGAAATATGGAACTATATGAAAAGACCAAACCTACATTTGATTGGTGTACCTGAAAGTGACGGGGACAATGGAACCAAGTTGGAAAACACTCTTCAGGAAATTATCCAGGAGAAGTTCTCCAACCTAACAAGACAGGCCAATATTCAAATTCAGGAAATACAGAGAACACCAAAAAGATACTCCTCGAGAAGAGCAACCCCAAGTCACACAATTGTCAGATTCACCAAGGTTGAAATGAAGAAAAGAAAATGTTAATGGCAGCCAGAGAGCCAGGGTTACCCACAAAGACAAGCCCATCAGACTAACAGCAGATCTCTCTGAAGAAACCCTTTAAGCCAGAAGAGAGCAGGGGACAATATTAACATTCTTAAAGAAAAGAATTTTCAACCCAGAATTACATATCCAGCCAAACTAAGCTTCATAAGCGAAGGAGAAATAAAATCCTTTATGGACAAGCAAATGGTGAGAGATTTTGTGACCACCAGGCCTGCCTTACAAGAGCTCCTGAAGGAAGCACTAAATATGGAAAGAAAAATCCAGTAGCAGCCACTGCAAAAACATAACAAATTGTAAAGACCATCGACATGAAGAAACTGCATCAACTAACAGGCACAATACCAGCTGGCATCATAATGACAGGATCAAATTCACACATAACATACTAATGTTAAATGCAGATGGGCTAAATGCCCCAATTAAAAGACATAGACTGGCAAATTCGATAAAGAGTCAAGACCCATCAGTGTGCTGTATTCAGGAGACCCACCTCATGTCCAAAGACACACATAAGCTCAAAATAAAGGGATGGAGGAATTTTTACCAAACAAATGGAAAGCAAAAAAAAAAAAAAAAAAAAAAAGCAGTGGTTGCATCCTAGTTTCTGATAAAACAGATTTTAAACCAACAAAGATAAAAAAAAAAGACAAAGAAGGGCATTACAAAATGGTAAAGGGATGAACGCAAAAGAGCTAACAATCCTAAATATATATGTCCCCAATACAGGAGCATCCAGATTCATAAAGCAAGTTCTTAGACACCTACAAAGAGATTTAGACTCCCACACGATAATAGTGTGAGACTTTAACATCCCACTGTCAATATTAGAGAGATCAATGAGACCGAAAATTAACAAGGATATTCAGGATTTGAACTCAGCTCTGGACCAAGTGGACCTAATAGACTCTACAGAACTCTCCACCACAAATCAACAGAATATACATTCTTCTCAGCACCACATCACACTTATTCTAAAATTGACCACATAATTAGAAGTAAAACACTCCTCTGGGAGAAAATTTTTGTAATCTATCTATCTGACAAATGTCTAATGCCCAGAATCTATAAGGAACTTAAACAATTTACAAGAAAAAAACAATCCCATCAAAAAGTGGGGGAAGGATATGAACAGACACTTCTCAAAAGAAGACATTTATGTGGCCAACAAACATATGAAAAAAAGCTCATCATCACTGGTCATTAGAGAAATGCAAATCAAAACCACAATGAGATACCATCTCATGCCAATTAGAATGGCGATCATTAAAAAGTCAGGAAACAACAGATGCTGGAGAGGATGTGGAGAAATAGTAACACTTTTACAATGTTGGTGGGAGTGTAAATTAGTTCAACCATTGTGGAAGACAGCGTGGCAATTCCTCAAGGATCTAGAACCAGAAATACCATTTGACCCAGCAATCTCATTGGGTGTATACCCAAAGGATTATAAATCATTCTACTATGAAGACACATGCACACATATGTTTATTGCAGCTCTATTCACAGTAGCAAAGACCTAGAAACAACCCAAATGCCCATCAATGATAGGCTGGATAAAGAAAATGTGGCACATATACACCATGGAATACTATGCAGCTATGAAAAAGGATGAGTTCATGTCCTTTGCAGGGACATGGATGAAGCTGGAAACCATCAATCTCAGCAAACTAACACAGGAACAGAAAACCAAACACTGCATGTTCTCACTCGTAAGTGGGAGTTGAACAACGAGAACACCTAGACACAGGGAGAGGACCATCACATACCAGGGCCTGTCTGCCAGTGGTGGCCTAGGGGAGGGATAGCATTAGGAGAAATACCTAACATAGATGACAGGCTGATGGGTGCAGCAAACCACCATGGCACGTGTATGCCTACGTAACAAACCTGCACATTCTGCACATGTATCCCAGAACTTAAAGTATAATTTAAAAAAGCAAATGAACTCTTAAAAAAAATATTAATCTATGATGGTTTAAGAAACTCTTAACTCTATGTCCTCCCAATCTCTCTCCCCAACCACACTTCAGAGCCATCACTAACTGACACATGGAAAAAGGAGGAGAAACAGAACATGGAGAAAACAGAAATAATGAGGAAGAAAGGAAAGGAGGGAAGGAAGAAGAGAGGGAGGAAAGCAAGGAAACAGGAGGGGAAAGAAAAAGGGAAGGAAGAGAACAGAGGAAGAGGAGGAGAGAGGGAAGGAGAGGAAGAGAGAGAAAAGAGGGAGAAAGAGAAAGGGAGAGAGAAAAAAGAGAGAGAGAAAAGAAAGAATCATGAAAGAAAGAAAAGAGAAAAAGAGAGAGAGAAAGAAAAGGAAAAGAAAAGAAACAGAGAGAGAGAGAGAAAAAGAAGTAAAAATATTGACTCACTTGGATAAAACACCAGAGGTTTGATGAGCAGCATGAGGCATCCCCAGAAACATCAATTACTCATGGAACCAAGACCAAAGAGCAAGGGCGGATTGGTTACACCCACCAACCTGTAACACACATGCAGGCCTCACAAACAGATGGAAAAATGATTTGTTCACACCGCAGTGAGCTGCACTATGCCAGTGCACGGCTTGTTCCAAAGCTGATGTTTTTCTCTGGTCTTCCTGCCAAGAAAGTGGAGCAGCATAAGACAGGCCTCTCCCAGTGCCAGCTGAGGCTCAGCCCCAGCCAGAAGCAGCTGGGGACACACATGGTTCCTGTCCTGCAGTGCTCTGCAGGCTGCGAGGTGTGGAGGGGGATGTGCTGAGTCTCAGGCTGCCAACTCCAGTACTGTCTCCACCAGGTGAGGGCTCAACAAAGCCAAGAGACCTACAGATTTTCCTGCCTTATCTTCAGCTGTTTCTCATGTTTCTCATACTGGCTGGAGCTGAAGCACTGGCCTCATACTAAGTTTAGTGTTCAGTCTGATAATGGGTCCATAACAAACCTCCTGGGTCCCGTATTTCATCTCCTCCACCCGTGACAGAATTCACTTGAGTGTAGGATTCCCCTGGCAACTTCAGTTCAATTTCAGTATCAGTCCAACAAATGATAGAGGAAAGTAACTGAGAAGTCTGGACATTTTTTGAAAATTTTAAATGAAAAAGAACTTTCTTTCTCTCACCATCTTCCAGGAGATTGTCTCCCCATATTGCTACTGAGAAAGGCATTGTTTCCTGTAGCTGCACCTGACCTGCGATGTGACAGACTGGCAAGGCCTGAATCTTTGCTCCTTTGGCTCCCTGGGATCTCCCTAGAATTTAACACGGGATGGACTAGAGTCTTGAAATAAAGCTGGGGTCTTAGATTTCCAAGTGTTTGTTTTCTAGGGTTTTTGTAATGAACTAGAACTAATTTGGCAGCCTAAAACAACAGAATTTTATTATCTCACAGTTCTAGAGGCCAAGTCCTAAATCCAGGTGCCAGCAGGGCCATGCTCCTTCTGCACGCTAGGGAAGAATCCTGCCTTGTCTCTTCCAGCTTCTGGTGGCCCCAGGCCTTGCTTGGCTTGTAGACACATCACTTCAATCTCTGCCTCCATCATCACATGGCTTTCTCCTCTGGTCTTCTCCTTTTCTGTCTCTTAGAAGGATATTCACCATTGATTTTAGGGACCACCCTTATCCAGAATGATCTCATCTTAGGATATTTACCTCAATAAAATTTGCAAATAAGGCCATATTCTGAGGGTCTTGGTAGACTTTTTTTTTTTTCAGGGGAGGGGGACACCACTCAAACTATTAAAATCTTTACAGCAACGTGACCGTGGGTAAATTATACAATTATAAGTGCTGAGGATTCTTAACAACAAATATAAGGATTTGAAATTAAGTATTTCAAACATCAAGAAAATAGACACATATGTAACCATAATCCAGACTAAAGAAATGTCAGCGTTTGTCATATTTATTACATTTTTTAAAAAATGAGATATTATAGATAAAACAACTCTCCATCTCATTCTCCTCCTACCCTCTCCAAATATAGTCACTATTCCTGAAGTATGTTTGCATTCATAGCAATTTGCTTTTATTAATCATTTTAGTATTGTATACTTCATGATGCAAGTAAAACTAACTTATTTTAATTGCTACATCAGAGACTTTAGAATTGAAATCGACTTCTCTGAGCCTTAGAATCTTTCATAATATTCTTGCCCTAACCATCCCATAACATTACGATAACCAAAGGAAATGATTGTGTGACTGATCCACATACACTACATAGTTTACATTATTATAAGGTAGGATATTTCTTCTTTCTCCTAAAATGGTCACCCTCTTTGTTGATGTGCTGCAATTCAGTATGTCTATTGCTATTGTTTCTAAATCATGAAGATTTTGTTTTAATAAATTGTCATCATACTTTACTAGAAAAGTAGATATAAATAAGTAACCCATTCTATCATCATATCCAACTGGCAAAACCAAAGATGTTTCTAATCTCTGACTTTCTTTTACTGGACCGTAGATGGTGGCACAAGCAATTGGCCTTTGTCATGCTATTTCCAAACACAGGTGGCATTTTAGCAAAGCTTCTTCATCTGATCCCATGATAAAACAAAACCAATGAAAGGCAGCTAACCCCTTTAAAAATAGTGTCATTGTTCAGGATTGCATATTCCATGGATTCTAGTTTACATACAACATTAATTTCATTTAAACCTTGGTGTATTTTATCGTAATTGTTAAGACTTCTAATACTATCCTGGACTCCTGTTGATAAAGAATAAATGTACTATGCTGCAGCACCACTGTTTATTACATATAAACTTGCCTATGTTTAGGTCACTAAATATAAATGTGTAAAAGTAAATAAGATTATATTAATTAGGATAAAATAGAGCCAAGGAAAAGAGTGGAGGTTGAGGTGGGGTATGAAAAGAGTGGAGTAGAGAGAATTTCACCAGAAACATTAAGTTTAAAAATATCACTTCCATTGGGCCCCAAAAATAATTCTAAGCTTCCCGGTAGCAAAAGCAAAGAGGGAATACCCTATATAATTAGAGTCATCTATTACATGATAGCCTAATAGCTCTTGACAAGAAAAACTTTTCCTTTCTTGGCACATAAATGCCCAATAAATATGTCTTGAATAAATAAGAAGCAACTTGTTATATAGACTTAGAATCACCTGTGCTTTCAATAACACCAACAAAAAGTTGTTCATCTTTATTTTTTATATTGACCTTTAAGAAAAGGCAAGAATTGAATTGTAGTTCTGTAAAGGTTTCCCCATGGAAGTCTAAGGGAATAAACTCCAAGTGACTTTCTAATACTCTAATTGATATAGTGATAGAGATTTTGGAATTTAAAAGAATGACGAGTTAACATGTCACATGATTTTCTCTTTGAATGTTCATTTTCTTAGCTGGATTTTCAGCAAAGAATAAGAAGCAGAAAGGTGACTGGAGTATAAGTATTTTGTGCTACTGATCAAAATAAAAGCCAAAGCTTGAAATGTCAGGGGTATAGATGTTTGTCCGACAGTGTTTGGTTCATACTAAAGGAAGAGCACTCACCAAGTGGTACTGTGATTCTTTGATTTACAATAGCTGCTCTTCCAAGCATATTACAGTTGGATATGCTTTAGGACAGGGCTGTTACTTCTTTATTTTTGTATCTCCACTGCCTAGCAAAGTGCCTGGAATTTACAGTATTCCATAAATATGTATTGACTCACAGGATGAAAGATTTTTTGTTTAAAAAAGGTGGAAAATGCTAAAAGCTGATAATACAATGTCTAGACTTCTAACTAGGTTTTTCTGAGAATTTTATGTTAAACAAATCCCAATCCATGTACAAAACTGTCATGTCGATAGGCACTTGCAGAAACCATACATGGCGTTTTAGAGAAGGAGGAGGTTTAAACTTCAGTCTAGACAAGATTAAGTCTAGACAAGACACTAGTCGTGAGTCTAAAGTACTCTTAGCTGCCTTTCAGGACATTGTCCAGCTCACAACCAGAGTCATCTTTTAGTCAACATTTTAGGTCCATTCCTCAATGTTTAACTCTGGCCAAGTGTTTTAGCCTCTCTAAATCTCATTATTTCATTAAAAAATAAAAAGAATGTGTTGAATCAGATGTTGTCTATAATTCCTTCTAACTCTAAACTTGTGTAATTCTAACTTTCCTTCTTCAATGACTCCTCTCTTTTTATAACTCTTTCAAACGGAACTTATTTATTCATATCTCCTGTAAATTGCTTGAGTAATTTATTTATTGTTTAATCCCATTAGAACAACACTACCTTTAAAATTTAGTCTACTAATAAAATGACAAAATTAAGTTTTCATTTATTATTTTCACACTTTTGAACTTTATTTTCATTATCTTTTATCACCATGCCATTTTGGAAAAAAAATATCTACTTCTGGTGTTTCTTACTTTTATTTCACCATGAAGATCATTGTCATATTTATGAATTATTCACTTACTCCATTTATATTATTCTCCAAAAACAGTTTTAACCACAATTGATATATAAATGAATTCCACAAGATTACATTACTAAGTTTGATTATATTGATCACAAGGGATAAGACCACTAATTACATATCTTTCAATATAAGAGAATATACTCGGTATATGTTAGAAAATATAAACCTAAATTGAAATGTTAAACTAATAAATATTACATTTAAGATAAATCTGTGAAAGGCCATTTAAAAATCAAATTATAAAGTGATATTGACAGAAATGGCAGAGAAATAATTTTGAAAATTCTCTCTTTCATGACATCAAGAGAACACTAGCAAAAATTATCAGAATCTACTTTTTAAAAATTCTGGAAATAATAGGCTTACAGCAATCCCTGATGTGTATTCAAGAAACATGGGTGCATCTTAGTAGGAACAGCAGACTACAAAGAACTTAAACAAATGTACAAGAGAAAACCAAACAACCCCATCAAAAAGTGGGCAAAGGATGTGAACCCCATCAAAAAGTGGGCGAAGTATAATGAACTTCTCAAAAGAAGACATTTATGCAGCCAACAAACATATGAAAAAGAGCTCATCATAACTAGTCATTAGAGAAATGCAAATCAAAACCACAATGAGATACCACTTCATGCCAATTAGAATGGCGTTCAATAAAAAGACAGGAAACAACAGATGCTGGAGAGGATGTGGAGAAATAGGCATGCTTTTACAATGTTGGTGGGAGTGTAAATTAGTTCAATCATTGTAGATTATGGTGTGGTGATTCCTCAAGGTTCTAGAGCTAGAAATACCATTTGACCCAGCAATCCCATTATTGGGTATATACCCAAAGGATTATAAATCATTCTACTATAAAGACACATGCACATGTATGTTTATTGTGGCACTGTTCACAATAGCAAAGACTTGGTACCAACCCAAATGCCCATCACTAATAGACTGGGTAAAGAAAATGTGGTACATATATACCATGGAATACTATGCAGCCATAAAGAAGGATGAGTTCATGTCCTTTGCAGGGACATGCATGAAACTGGAAACCATTATTCTCAGCAAACACAAGAACAGAAAATCAAACACCGCATGTTCTCACTCATAAGTGGGAGTTGAACAACGAGAACACATGGACATGGGGGTGGGGGGCATCACACACTGGGGCCTGTCATGGGGTGGGGGGCTGGGAGAGGGATAGCACTGGGAGAAATACCTAATGTAGATGATGGGTTGATGTGTGCAGCAAACCACCATGGCATGTGTATACCTATGTAACAAACCTGCACATTCTGCACATGTACCCCAGAACTTAAAGTATAATAAAAAAAGAAATACCATTAACAATTGTATGCCAACAAGTTAGATAAAACAGATGATACGAAAAAATTCTTAGACACAAACTACTGAAATTGATTCAAGATAAAATAGATAACTTGAATACACCTATAGTAACTAAGATATTTAACTAGTAATTTGAAAACATCCCACAAAGAAAAGCTCAGTATGAGATTTCTTCACTGGTGAATTTTTACCAAATATTTAAGGAAAAATATGCTAGGTGCATTCATTCCTACCCTCAATAATTTTTCTTTTTAGAAGCTCAGAATGTGATCTTATTTGGGAAAAGAGGTGGTTTGGCTGTAATTAGTTAAGATGAGGTCATACTGGTGTAGGGTATCCCTTAATCCAATATGACTGGTGTCCTTATAAAAAGAGGAGGAGAGACAACAGACATAGAAGGAAGATGGCCACAGGTAGAGATTGGAGTCAAGCTGCCACAAGTCAAAGAATGCCTGGGACTATCAGAAGCTTAAACAGGCAAGGGAAGAACCTCTTCTAGAGGCTTTGGTGGAAGAATGAACCTGCCATCATGTTTATTTCAGATATCTAAACTCCAGAACTCTGAGAGTATAAATTTATGTTATTAAAGCCACCAATTTTGTGGGCTCAGCTCTTGTGGGCTCACCTTATTAGGGCAGCACTAGGAAACCAATACAAACAACTAACACCAATTCCTTATAAATTCTTATCAAAAAACAGAAGAGGAAACACTTCCCAATTTGTTCTAGAAGAACAGTGTTTCTCTGATACCCAAACCAGACCAAGACATCTCCCCCACCACACACATACATAAAACCATAGATCAATATCCTTATGAAAATAGGCATTAAAAAATCTTTTAGGAAAGACTAGCAAAGTGATTACAGCAACATACAAAGTAAGTATATGCCTTAACAAAGTGATATTTATTCCAAGAATGCAAGGATGGCTCAACATTTAAAATCAATCAATATAATAGATAGAATTAATGAAATGAAGTAGGAAAGCTGCATGATCATCTCAATAGATGCACAAAAAGAATTTGGCAAAATCCAATAACTTTTCATCCCAACAAACTATGGATAGAAAGGACATTTCTCAACCAGATAATGGACATCAACAAAACTCTCATGACTAACATCATGCTTAATGAGGAAAGACTGACTGCTTTACCCCAATAACAGGAACAAGATTAGCATTTCAAACTCACAGCTTCTCTTCAGAATTATACTGGAAATTCTAGTCAAAGCAATCAGGAAAGAAACAGAAATAAACGGTATCCAGATTTGAAAGGAAGAAGTAAAATTATTTTCTGATTACCAGTTCTTATATGTAGAAACTCCTAAGGAATACACACACACACACACACACACACACACACACACACTCAACCTGTAAAAGTTAATACACGATTTCAGTAAGTTTGCAGACTACCAGATTAATATACAAAATTAAGTTGTATCCTACTGTAACAACAAAATTTGTTTCCTATTACATCAGATATAAACAATGATAAGATTTCTATCCCAGTTTTCATTTCTTATTTTAAAATTTGGGTTAAAACTAAATAACACAAAGCCAAATTAGAGTCTCCTTTAAATGTACAAAAATTAGTTGCTTTTGTGTAATCTCTTAATGTTGGAGTGATGTAGAGCTCCATCCTAGGCATTCTTCTCTTTTCTACGTAGAATTCAAGCCAAAGTGATGTCATTCAGTGTCATAGTTTATTATTCTATCTATATCTTAACTCTTAAATTTACACCACCATCTCCAGTCTTTTGCCCAAGATTCACACTTGGATGAACAAATACATGTTTTCATCTCCAGCTGTTTTTTAATAGGAGTCTCAAATTTAACATGACTAATATACTCCCCTCACACAAAATCTAACCTTTTTATCTCTGTTTATGTCAAGATCACACTGTAGCTTAAACCAAAAACTGAGGAGTGTTCCCAGATCTTGGTTTTTAATATCTCTCACCTCTAATGGGAACAACACAGCAGCTACTCTGCCTACAAAGGACCTGTATCAGGCAATCTAACTTAAATGTAATTTCAGTCTTAGAGAAAAGAAAGCTATTAGGATGAAAAAAAGAAAAGGTTTTTTTGTGACAGGGTCACACTCTGTCACCCACGCTGGAGAGTAGTGGTACAAATATAGCTCAATGCAGCCTCTGTCTCCTGGGGTTAAGCAATGCTCTCACCTAGCCTCCCAAGGAGAAGAGACTATAGGTGTAAGCCACCACAATCAGCTAGATTTTTCCAAAAACATTTTGTAGAGATGAGGATTCACCATGTTGCCCAGGCCAGTCTCAAAGTCCTGGACTCAAGTGATTCACCTGCCTTGGCTTCCCAAAATGCAGGGATTACAGGCATGAGCCACTGCACCCAGCTGAAGAAAAAGTTTGAAGAAAAAATTGCCATAACACTTCCAAATGTGACTAAAAATAGATAGATAAACTGATACCGTATGGCTGTGTTCCCACCCAAATCTCATCTTGAACTGTAGTTCCCATAATACCCACATGACATGAGAGGGACCCGGTGGGAGGTAACTGAATCATGGGGACAGTTACCTCCATGCTGTTCTTGTGAGAGTGAGTGAGTTCTCATGAGATCTGATGGTTTTATAAATGGCTTTCCTCACCAGTGTTTGCTCAGCCCTTCTCCCTACTGCTGCCATGAGAAAAAGGAAGTGTTTGCTTCCCTTTCTGCCATGATTGTAAGTTTCCTGAGGCCTCCACAACCCTATGGAACTGTGAGCCAATTAAACCTCTTTCCTTTATAAATTACTCAGTCTTGAGTATGTCCTTATAGCAGCATGAGAATGCACTGATACTGTAAGCTGGTACCAGTAGAGTGGGCTGCTGCTGTAAAGATACCCCAAAACGTGGAAGCGACTTTGGAGCTGGGTAACAGGCAGGGGTTGGAATAGTTTGGAGGACTCAGAAGAAGACAGAAAAATGTGGGAAAGTCTGGAACTTCCTAGAGACTTGTTGAAAGCCTTTGACCAAAATGCTGACAGTGATATGGACAATAAAGTTTAGGGTAAGGTGGTCTCAGATGGAGATGAGGAACTTGGGAACTGGAGTAAAGGTCACTCTTGCTATGCAAAGACACTGGTGGCATTTTGCCCCTGACCTAGATATATGTGGAACTTTGAACTTGAGAGAGATAATTTAGGGTATCTGGCAGAAGAAATCTCTAAATGGCAGAGTGTTTGAAGGAAGTAAAGCATAAAAGTTTGAAAAATTTGCAGCTTGACAATGCAGTAGAAAAGAAAAACTCATTTTCTGGGGAGAAATTAAAGCCAGCAGCAGACAGTTGCATAAGTAACAAGGAGTCAAAAGCTAATCACCAAGACAAAGGGGGAAAATGTCTCCAGGGCATGTCAGAGACCTTCACAGCAGGCCTTCCCATCACAGGTCCAGAGGCTGAGAAGGGAAAAATGGTTTCCTAGGCTGGGTCCAGAGACCCCCTACTGTGTGCAGCTTCAGGATCTGGTGTCCTGCATCCCAGCTCCTCCAGCCATGGCTAAAAGGGGCCAAGGTACAGCTCAGGCCATGGTTTCAGAGGATGCAAGCCCCAAGCCTAGGCACCTTCCACATGGTGCATAGAAGTCAAGAATCGAGGTTTGGGAACCTCCACCTAGATTTCAGAGGATGTATGGAAACACCTGGATATCTACACAGAACTCTGCTGCAGGGGCGGAGCCCTAATGAGAAACTGTGCTAGGGCAGTGCAGAAGGAAAATGTCAGGTTGGAGCCTCCACACAGAGTCTCCACTGGGGCACTGTCCTCCAGATCCCGGAATGGTAGGTCCATCAACAGCTTGCACTGTGCACCTGGAAAAGCTGCAGGCACTTGACACCAGCCTATGAAAGCAGCTCAGAAGGGGGCTGTACCCTGCAAAGCCACACAGACAGAGCTGCCCAGGGCTGTGGGAGCCTATCTCTTGCATCAGCATGATCTGGATGTAAGACATGGAATCAAAGGAGATCATTTTGGAACTTTAAGGTTTAATGACTGCCCTATCAGATTTGGACTTGGATGGGGCCTATAGCCCCTTTGTTTTGGCCAATGTCTCCCATTTGGATTGGGTGTATTTACCCAATGTCTGTACCCCCATTGTATCTAGGAAGTAACTAACTTGCTTTTGATTTTACAGGCTCATAGGTGGAAGGGACTTGCCTTGTCTCAGATGAGACTTTGGACTTGAACTTTTGAGTTAATGCTGAAATGAGTTAAGACTTTGGGGGAGTGTTGGGAGGGCATGATTGGCTTTGAAATGTGAGGACATGAGATTTGGGAGGGGCCAAGGGTGAAATGACATGATTTGGCTGTGCCTCTACCCAAATCTCACCTTGAACTGTAGTCCCTATGATCCCCACCTGTCATGGGGGTACCCAATAGGAAGTAATTGAATCATGAAGGCAGTTACCTCCATGGTCTTCTTGTGATAGTGAGTGAGTTGTCATAAGATCTGATGGTTTTATAAGCATTTTTTCCCCCTTCACTCTGCGTTTCTCCTTGCTGCTGCCATGTGAAAAAGGACGCGTTTGCCTCCCCTTCCACCGTGATTGTAAGTTTCCTGAGGCCTTCCCAGCCCTATAGAACTGAGTCAATTAAACCTCTTTCTTTTATAAATTACCCAGTCTTGATTATGTCCTTATAGAAACATGAGAATTGACTAATACACTAGCAGATCGAAAAATCTCAACTAGCCCTCAAAATGCATAAAAACAACCAACCACATCAAGAAGCACCATAATAAAATCACTTGGAGAAAATTTTAAAAGCTTTTTTCTAAAATATAAAGACACAGTATATACAGGGGATCAAGAATAACTACTTACTTCTAATCAGAAACAATGCAAACAAGAAGACAATAGTATATATTCAATACATTAAAATAAAAACTTGTCCTAGAAGTCTATATCCAGTAAAAATATTTTCAGAACCACAAGTGATATAAAGACATTTTAGACAAACAAATCTGAGATAATTTAGGTGCAACAAATCAGCATTATATTAAATATTATAGAAAATGCAGTTCTAAATAAAGGAATGTAAGAAATGATAAATGTGTATTAATAATAAAGTTTTTTTCTCACTTAAAAAATATTTCTTAAATATAATTAACTGCTCAAAGCAAATATAATAATATTGTAGCAAGGGATATACACCATATATAAGAGTAAAAAGTAGGATAACAATAGGAACACAAAGGAAGGAAGGAAAAAACGGTATTGGGCTGGGTGCAGTAGCTCATGCCTGTAATCCCAGCACGTTGGGAGGCCAAGGCGGGTGGATCACCTGCGGGCAGGAGTTCAAGACCAGCCTGGACAACATGATTAAATCCTGTCTCTACTAAAACTACAAAAATTAGCTGGGCGTGGTGGTGGTGGGTGCCTGTAATCCCAGCTACTCAGGAGGCTGAGGCAGGATAATCACTTGAACCGGGAGACGGAGGTTGCAGTGAGCTGACATTGTGCCGCTGCACTCCAGCCTAGGTGACAGAGCGAGACTGCATCTTAAAAAAAAGAAAAAGTAAGTGTATTGTTGTAAAATTCTCATATAATAAGTGGTTAATAGTATTTGAAGGTAGACCGTTATAACTCAAAGATGAATATTCCTAGGGAAATGACCAAAATAATCGAGGACACTACTACAGCTAATAAGCCAGTGAGCATAATAAAAATAGAATACTGGCCAGGCGCGGTGGCTCAAGCCTGTAATCCCAGCACTTTGGGAGGCCGAGGCGGGCAGATCACGAGGTCAGGAGATCGAGACCATCCTAGCTAACACGGTGAAACCCCATCTCTACTAAAAATACAAAAAATTAGCCGGGCGAGGTGGCGGGCGCCTGTAGTCCCAGCTACGCGGGAGGCTGAGGCAGGAGAATGGCGTGAACCC
>NW_026652279.1:98415620-98452150 GCF_009828535.3 Hylobates moloch
CAAAAAAAAAAAAAAAAAAAAAAAAAAAATAGAATACTAAAAATACCCAATTCAAAAGAGAAAAAGAACAGGGAAATAGATAAAACACACATGGGACAAACAGAAAACAAATAGTAGGCTGATATCCTTAAAATATATAAACAATTACATTAAATGTCAATCAAGTAAATGATCCAATCAAAAGGCAAAGATTATGAGTCTGGGTTAAAAAATAAATAAGACCTCACTGTATGCTGTCTGCAAAAATCACACTTTAAATATAAATACATAGGTTAAAAGTGAAGAAAGGAAAATGATATACATTAATTTTATAAAACATGGAATTGATATATTAACTTAAAACAAAGATTTCAACACTCAGTGTAATACTTGAGATAGTACAGTACATTTCTTAATGAAAAAAGGTTCAGTTCATCAATTAAAAACACAACAAAATGGCACACACCCATCCTTCTTATTATTCTTCATTCTCTTATGTTACTTTATTCTTCTTCTTATGGGTTTATCACAATCAGAGCTATATAAACTCTGTTTATTGATAGTCTCTATTAGAATGTAAGCTATCTGAAAGTAGAAACTTGTACTACTTTGCCTATCACTGTGTCCTCACCACCTAAACAGTGCCTGGATTATAGAATAACTCAATAAGTATTTGTTGAATAATTGAAAAAATATACCATTTAACCTGAAATAGGTTAAGGTTATTAGGTGCTTGGAATCAAACCACGGTTACATAACAGATTTTTCTAATACCAAAATAACAAATTTCAATACTTAGAAAGTCTGTAAATATAGATTGTTAGGCATGACATAATAATTGTTTTTACTCCCTTTTGAATCGAGTTGCCTTTATTGTTTTAAATAGTGTAGATATTTACTGGAAACACAGGATTAAACAAAAGTACTAAACATTTGGCTACTGACTTCGTAAAACTTGGGATGGATGGGTAAAAAGATGACATAAAATAATGGAACTCAGCTACTGGATTTGACTCCTATATAATCTAGAGCCATTTAATTGAACTTTTCTGGGATTATGGAAAATTCTATATCTGTGTTTTTCAATATGATAGCCATTATCCATATGTATCTACTAAGCACATGAAAGTGGCTAGGGAAACTGAGGAAGTGAATGTTTAACCTCATTCCATTGGAATTAATTTACATATAAACTTAAATAGCCACATGTGGCTAGCAGCTCCCATTTTGGCATGGCCAGCCCAGGTATTCACATGTGCTGGATTCTCCTCACTGGACCCTTGCTTTCCTTCATGCAGACTTAGACATCCTTTTTTTGTAGCATTTGTCATGACAGAAATAATTTAACATCTCTATTTCATACCACTGAATGGAGTCAGTGTCTGTCTCTTTCACAGCTTTTATCCATAGCATGATTCTATGATCTGTGCCTCGTTTACAGAAATTGCCCAAAAAATATTTGTTGAATGAATGAATCAACAAAAACATATTTCACTGCCATCTCTATGGAAGGAAAGATGACCCCATTAATTATGTATGCTTATCTCAATGTCATAGGTGGCTGAGTAAAAACTAAACATGGCCCAAATTTTCCCCATCTGTGTAATAAAAATGATGAGTTCAGATAAGAGTTTCCAAACGTTGAGGAGCCTTTGGAGAACCTAATAAGAGAGGCCCTCCAAAAACAACCTTCTTCTTTTGTTCAGACTTTATTTGAAAATAAAGAGAGTCAAATGGAAGCAAAGTTAGGCCATGCATTTCTATGTATGAGACCCAAGTGGTGTCACATTAACTAAATTCCAGATTACACAGAATTACTCACTAATTCACTGGCAATTCTACACTGAACTAGTTCTTTCACACAGGTGGGAGGCTACCTAACAAAGACTTAGGAGATAGACACAGAGTGGCTTGTATTCTCTGAAGATAAGTTCCTTTTCAAGTAGACCAAGATAAAACCTAGGCAGAAAATGCCCAGCTTTTACTTCCAATTAAAGTAGCCAGTTTGCGTATAATATAATAGAGCTAAGTAAGTGTTCTCTTACTCATGTGCACTTATCTGACCATAAACAATTGTTAAAATAAATTGCAAATGAGATTACCCAGTAACTAGATCTCTCTCAGTGAGTGAGCCATCTTCCCCAAAGGTTTAACATGTCTCCATTAATATCTCTGTAATACACAAAATAAAACGCTTTGGTAATTTCATGATACCTAGAGTTGGCCATTTTGTTGAATAAAATATTTTATATTTAAGGTGCTTTTGAAAACAGGAAAAAATTTAGAATCAAATAAAAATTATGGCAAAGGGGAGGGGCACGTGTCACTAGGGCCTTGAAGTGAAAGTTGAATAAGACGAGTGAGATGAAGTTGGTATTTGATAACAGGAAGTCAGAGGTTAGTCAGAGAGGGAAAAATTGAAAGAAAAGATTTGTTAGAAAAAAAGAGTCTCCACAGAACTCAGCAGTTTTCTGGAAAACGGAATGACATCTAAAGCTCCCATCTACCCTCTGATGCCAACAAGAGAACTCCTCTTTGCTTCTGCCACCTCTCATAATGAAGACAAGGGGTGCTACAGGATTCTTTTTAACTGCTTCTTGATTGGAGTAAACCTGTCCACAGAAGATAGGTATAAAAACCATGAATGATGAGGGAGGAAATATATCAAGGTTACCCAGAACTCAAAGACACAAATGAATTATTCATTAGCCTAGGGAACAATTGAAGTGCTTCCTCTTGGCAAGTAGCAGCTCTGGAATACAAGTGGGATCTGGCCAAGAGACAGGATGAAAAAGAGAGAAAAGAAAAATCAAAATGAAAAAAGTAAGGAGTAGTATGCCTGTTGCCATAGAGTGAGCCAACTGGGAAAATGATAAGCATGGCAGCCAATGTCTACATCGAAGAGATAGTGCCTCGAACTTGTGCAAAAAAACTATTTGAGTGTTTTTCAAATAACAATTTTAAAAAACCAAATTAGAATTTCATGTTTCCTTGCCAAAATTCATTTACCATTAAAAAACAATTGCACATTTCAGGCTGGGCACGGTGGCTCACACCTGTAATCCCAACACTTTAGGAGGCCGAGGCAGGCAGATCACGAGGTCAGGAGATGGAGACCATCTTGGCTAACATGGTGAAACCCCGACTCTACTAAAAATACAAAAAAAAAAAAAATTAGCCAGGCATGGTGGTGGGTACCTGTAGTCCCAGCTACTTGGGAGGCTGAGGCAGGAGAATGGTGTGAACCCAGGAGGCGGAGTTTGCAGTGAGCCAAGATCGCACCACTGCACTCCAGCCTGGGTGACAGGGTGAGACTCTGTCTATAAAAAAAAAAAATAAATTGCACATTTCAAAACACATCTAAAAATAATTTTCTGTTCCTGAATTTATGTGCTTCAAATTAAAAAATGTCTAACATACAACAGTAAAAGTCCCTTCAGCCTGACTTAAAGAAAGAAATTTAGTTTTCAGATCCATTTTTCTCTCCCTTATTCTTGCCCATCTTATTTTTCTTTTCATTCCTAGTTTCAAAGCATTCTGTATACAATCTCTGCCAATAAATGTGTGTTGTTCAGTAAATGGTAGTCATGCATGTAAATGTAACTAATGTCATGCATGTAAATGTAACTAATGTCATGCATGTAAGTGTAACTAATGTAGGGGTGTATGGTACATACCAACTTTTTAGGATAAGTAGTTTTACAATAAATTACATATCCTCCTCTCTACCATGGCAGTAAAAGTAAAAGAAAATTTGGAGTCAAAAGGATATATTTAAAGAGGACTTTCATTTTACTAAGTTTTGTTCTCTGGTGGACAATTTATCATTGATTACATGGCCCCAGAAAAGAGAAAGATGATAAAAATAAAAATAAACGTATCAGAGACCTCAGGGTCTGAAAGAAATATTGATGTTGCTACTCCTTTGCCTTTGCTTAGTACTTTACTTGAATGAGCTCAGATGCATGAAAATGTCTCTCCCATGCTAGCATGGTCCTGGGAGAGGGAACTCATGCACTTCTCACGGGCTGATCATGCCTTGTCAAGCTCTCTCAGGACACAGCATGCTTCCCTTTGTCAGATGTACTAAAGTACATGCTGGATGGCCTTCTTCCAAAAAGAGAAGATGGGAAAGAGAGAACTCATAGGTAAATTTTCAGAGCTTTGGAATCAAAGCACTATCACCATTGAATGTACTACAATTTTGAAAGCACATTCACATAATGTGAAAGTTAGTCTAGACATTCCTCAGGAGCAGAGGATGTTACTTTTCCGTTTCAGCATCTTTTATGTCTGGCAGGAACAATAGTTTCTCAATAAATGTTTTTTGAACTAAACAACTAAGTTGCTCTAATTTGTGGGTGTCCTAATCTTAAAAATCGTTGACTTTAATATGAATCTATGAGGTCAACAAAAAGATGAAAAACACTTGTCTTTTAATGCACACTAAGAAAAAGGCTACACAAAATTTCCTTACAGTTAATTTGGACATTCAGAGTGATCGAAAATTACAAATGATATGGGAGTATGGCACATAATGTTCCTGTTGCCATGGATGAGAAGAATTACTGTCCTAAAACTCTGCTTCCCTCATCTGATTCAGTGTGTCTGAGCCAACTATGAGTGCCGTGTCACCTCCAGGCTGGCTCACTATGATCTATTACTTCTTAAGTTCACAGTGCTATTTGTCCATCTGAGAAGGGGGATTTCCATCATGCAGCGACTACCAGAAGCTCATAGCCCTTTGAGGCACCTTCAGTCTTTGAACAGTCTAGGTCACACCGATCCTCATTATATCTATCCCTTTGCTATAATCATCACTTCCACGGAATCACTGTCCTTTCATTTAATCTATGTGCAAAACCCAAATCATAGAAAAACTAGGTCTGATTTAGCTCTTCCTATACAAGGACTACTAAATCCTGCTGTTTTAACAACTACAAAGCTTGGAGGATTTGTGCTATTGGTAATTCATAGTCTTCAGTACTGCCCAACAATCGCTAAGGATCAATACTCAGTTGTCTCTACTAATCATTTTCAACTTACATCTTTAACTCACTGTGTAGCCATCACTTTTTCTTCTTATTCTTAGTAGATGATTTTTTTCTGGCTCATTAATAGATCAAGAGTCCTCTAGGCAAGGCTTCACTAAGTTTCCTCCTTCAGCACCTGCACGCCTACATGGTTAACCTCCCATCCACCTACACAAACCATTTGGATCCCATCTCTGCTGTTTCCTTTTAAACTTTGTTCCAAAAACCATACCTTTATTACCATGGAGGTACATTTCCATCACTGTTTCAGAAACCACATTTCCATCACTATTTCAGAAATGAAGAACTCTGGAGTCAGATAGATCTGGGTTTGAATTAAGACTTTCCATATCCTAGCTATGTGTCTTCCAACAAATTACATTTATATACCCATTCAACAAATATTTTCTGCTCCTCTACTCTGTCAGCTACCAAGGCAGGCATTATGACATGGTCCTTGCCCAGTAGGAGATACAGAAAATAATCTCATCATTATGTGTGACAAGAAAAATATATTAATTTATAAACACTTATTATCCTTCTCCTCATTGTCTCCAGACACCCACCCTTTTACAGTGTTGGCCTAGAATGGCAAAATTCATGGGGATTTTGATGCAAGCTGTGATATCAATGCTTGTCCAGAAAACCATAAGGGAAACGTGTAGCAGAAAGCACAGAACCAATGCAGTGTGGCCAAGAGGGCTGGAGAAGGGTTAGAAAGGAAAGACCTCACAGCACTGTGACTGAGAAAAGAAAGAGACTTTCAGAAAAGGGGGTTGAAGAGAAATGAAGGAGTGAACTTAAAGCTGAAGCAATCTGGGATAAAAGGAATGTGTGTAAAGATGATATTTAGTGAGTGTGCTGAGCAACGAGCAGGTCATCAGCCTTCTCAATCTCTATGGATAACAATCTGTTAGGTCTCACTTCGTTTATAGTCAGAAATCTGCTTTGAATATTATAACCTTTAAGTCTAAGAGAGGCCAGCATCAGCCCATATGGGTTGTGAAAGTATTTAATTATAATTGTGATCAATGGTTTGCAGAAAAAGTCAGAGGCCCTTAAAATACGAATAACAGGAGACCAAAGTCAAAGATGTGATCCCTGAAGTTTGGGCATTTAACCTGGAAAAGAGAAGAGTTTGACTTCAGGGGCAAACTCTCTAAGCCTAACCTGTAAAATATGTGTCCTCGTCTGTTTTCTGCTGCTTTAACAGAATACCGCAAACTGGGTAATTAATGAAGAAAGGAGCTTTATTTGGCTCATGGTTCTGGAGGCTTGGAAGTCCAAGATTGAGGGGCTGAATCTGGTGAGGGCTTCTTGCTGCAAAACATGGCAGAAGGCATCACATGGCGAGGAAGTGCACAGAGAGCAAGAAAAGAAATGGGGGCCAAAGTCCTAAAATAACTAAGCGACTCCAGAGATTACGGTAATCCATTCATGATGCCCCTATACATCCATTAAAATGGCCAAAATCCAGAACACTGACAATAATACCACATGCTGGTGAGGATGAGGAGCAACAGAAACTCTCATTCATCACTGGTAGGAATGTGAAATGGTACCGCCTCTTTTGAAGACAATTTGGCAGTTTCTTACAAAAGTAAATATACTCTTACCATATAATTTGGCATTTCTGCTCCTTGGTACCTACCCGTAATTGAAAATGTATGTCCACATAAAACCCTGCATATGGATGTTTATGGCAGCTTTATTCATAATTGCCACATTGGTTTGGAAGCAATCAAAATAGCAGATGAATGAATAAACTTAGTACAAAAGAGCTTATCAAGTCATGAAGAGAAATAGAAGAAACTTAAGTACATATTACTAAGTAAAAGAAACCAATGTGAAAAGGCTACACTATGATTCCAACTTTATGATATTCTGGAAAGGGTACATCTACGGAGAGAATAAAATTATTAGTGGCTGCCAGAGGTCAAGGAGAGGGAGAGATGAGTAGGCAGGGCGCAGTGGATCTTCAGGGCAGTGAAACTATTCTGTATGATGCTGCAATGGTATAGACATGCCATTAGACATTTGTCAAAACACATAGACTCCAACACCAAGAGTGAACGCTAATGTACACTATACACTTTGGGTGTCAATGTAGGTTCATCAGTAATGACAAATGCACCACTCTAATGGTGGATATTAAGAGAATTTGATAGTGGGGAAAGTTGTTGAGGGGAGGGACAGAATATACGGGAACTCTGTACTTTTCACCCAATTTTTCTGTAAACCTAAAACTGATCTAAAAACTGAAAAGTTTATTAACAAAAAATTCTGTCAACAAAAGTGGAGTAAGAAATGCACTTACGTTGACAGAGAATCAGATTTGAGAGTATGGTGGTATCAACACTTTCATATTCATACTGTGGCTGGGCATTTGAAATCAGAATGCCATTGCATTAAATAAAATGTAATAAATGTTGGTACAAAACATACACCATTAATTATTTGTAAGGAAGATAACAAATAAAACAATTCCATTAAATTATGTTTTACTTAAAATCACAGATTTTAACTGATGTTGAAAATATTGAAGAAAATAGAGCATAGAAAAATCCATAGAGAGGAAGGACACACACTGGAGCCAGTAGGAGGATGGAGGATGGGAGGAGGGAGAGGATCAGGAAGAATAACTAATGGGTACTAGGCTTAATACCTGGGTGACAAAATAATCTGTACCACAAATCCCTGTGACATGAGTTTACCTATGTAGGAAACCTGCACTAAAAGGAAGAAAGAAAGAAAAAAAGCAAATATTCACTTAATGCAAAAAATACAAAGGAAGAATGGAGAAACAAAGGAACAAAAGACATGGTATCTACAGTAAACAAAAAGCAAAAGGCAAGCATGAATACAATCGTATTAACATTAAAATAAATGTGAATGGATTAAACAATCCAATCAAAAAAAAAAAGAGAAAGGGTGTTTAGTTTTCTTTTACAGAAGGAATTAAAAATCTAAACATGTTCTGATTTATTGACATTGACAATACAAAAGTCATCAATTAAGAGTATTTTGAAATGCGGAAAGATAACTATTACTATAAATAGCACATTATGGGCTTTGCACATAACTACAGAAGATATTAGCAAACAAAATATATTTTATATACACAGAAAGACAGAAATTAAAGGTAAGAAAGTTAAAACAGGAACTAATGGCATGCAAAAACAGTCACAATATATTTTAAATTAAAAGTGAGATACCAACTATACATACAGCATGAATGTAATTTTGTAACATGTATTATACGAAATGCATAATTATATATGTAAAAAAGGCTGGAATGGAAATTTTAAAGTTAATGCTGTTATCTCTGAGTAATGGTTGATTCTAATTTTTCACTCATTATTTATGTGTTTTCTACATCTCCTTTAATGTTTTTATGTAATATAAACACAAAAATGTAAACATAAAAACTCTAATTCAAGTATGAATTGAATATGGGTCATAATAATTCACTATTATTTGGCCATCACTCTTAAGCCATGAGAGCAAATAAGGGGATTAATAACAACCTAAAATCACTACCTCAGCCAAACCTGTACAAAGCAGGAGACATTGAACTAATGGGAGCCAGGAAATGATAACGCCAAGATAAAATATTAAAAAGTTATTAAAAGCATTTCTGCCAAGTTGAAAGCCATAAACATAATACAATAACTGGGGCATGATTCATAGAAAGCACCAATTCTCCTTTATATAGAATGAGCCCAGGGAGTTGCTTTCAAATCATCATGGCTTCACAGAATGCAGTCTCTCACGTGTACAGATGCAGGAATTTGGTGTTGCACACAGCACTGTGGGATATTACAACTAGTTTGGTAATTAAATCTTTCTCCTTGGTTCCTCTAGTAGGTTTCGGCCAAGGAGATCAAATTCCTTTACTTTCACAGCAAACATGCATTGTGCAGTCACCTTTTGATGAGTAAGTGAAGTTGGCAGCTTCCTCATGAATAGAGTGACTTTGTTAAGCATCACTTTTTCCGGGAGGGCTTGAAGAGGACATTTGTCCCCCTCTTTTGTCTGCTAGTCACAACATAGACTAAGTTGGATAGGCAAGCCTGCTTATAACTGAATTCGCTTCAACACCCTACTCCCAACTAAACTCTCTAATGTTAAAACAGGTGAGGTGCAAGTAAATGTGCTTGAATGAAGTGTAGTACTGGTTAGTAAAACCCTAATGATTGTTTAAATAACATTTAAATGACATACTCAGAAAAACCATTTTTTTTTTTTTTTTTTTTTACCTCCTTTCTATCTTTTAGCTTCAGAAAACATCATTTGCCCCAAATTAGGCCAAACGACTATGGCAGCCCAGCCTTCTGATTTTCCAGTCAAAGACAGACTCAAAGGCTCCTTTCTAAGACCATACTTTACCCTGCAAAATACTCAGCCTCAACCACTAATTGGAGAAAAAAATTGTCAGAACACCTCTCCAAACGTCATACAGAGGGAAAAAAAATTCTTCTAAAATATGACTAAGTACTTTGCCATAAGAACTAATCTACAATATATTTTTTCTTTTTCTTTAGTCTGGACTCCATATGGCATTCCTGGCTAGTTAAGCCATCCAATACACACATTTATTTTGTTCTTAAAATAATAGTAACCAAAATAGATGCAAAAATTATGTGTAAAAAATAAAGGCTAACTCAAATTTTCCCAGAATTTCAGCTACATTCAAGACGATAGTTTCCAAAGACAGTAACCCATACAAAAATGCATAATATATGAGACGTCAGTGACAATTCTGTGGCTTTTAGTACATTAACAATACAATGTTGTTGAATCATATCTTTATCTAGTTTCAAAATGTTTTTGTTGCTCCAAAATAAAATGCTGTACCCATTAAGCAATTACTTCCCATTCCCCTAACTCCAAGCTCCCAGCAATGACCAATTTGTTTTCTGTGTTTGTATATTTACCTATTTTTGACATTTAATTAAAAATTGTACAATATGTAATCTTTTTGTCTGGCTTCTTTTACTTACCTTAATCTTTTTCAGCTTCATCCATGCTATAGCATGCGTTAGTATTTCTTTTTTTTTTTTTTTGAGACGTAGTCTCGCTCTGTCACCCAGGCTGGAGTGCAGTGGCACGATCTTGACTCACTGCAAGCTCTGCCTTCCGGGTTCACGCCATTTTCCCACCTCAGCCTCTCGAGTAGCTGGGACTTACAGGCACCCACCACCACACCAGGCTAATTTTGTTTTTGTATTTTTGGTAGAGATGGAGTTTCACCCTGTTAGCCAGGATGGTCTCGATCTCCTGACCTCGTGATCCACCCGCCTCGACCTCCCAAAGTCCTGGGATTACAGGTGTGAGCCACTGTGCCTGGCCAGTACTTCATTTTTTTATGACTGAAGAATATTCCATTGTATGGATATCCCACAATTTGCTTATTCATTCATCTGTTGATAGATGTTTGAGCTGTTTCTATCTTTTGGCTATTCTCAATAGTGCTGCTATTAATATTCATGAACAAGTATTTGTCTGAATGTCTGTTTTCAATTCTCCGGGGATTATACCTTGAGGTGGAATTAGTGGGTCTTATGGTAAATTTGTTTACCTTTTGAAGGAACCACCAAACTCTTCTCCACAGTGGCTTACCCATTTTACCTTTCCACCAGCAATGCACAAGGGTCCAGTTTCTCCACATATTAACCAACATTTGCTGTTTTCTATTTTCTTCTTTACTTCTTCTTTTTAAACTTGTAGCCATATTCATGGGTGTAAAGTGTTCTCCTTGTGGTTTTTAATGTGTATCTCTCTAATAAGAGATAATGTTGAGCATCTTTTCATGTGCTTATTTTGAAGCCATTTGTGTATCTTCTGTGGAGAAATATCTGTTGCAGTCCTTTTCCCATTTCTTAATTAGTTTTTTTTGCTTTTTGTTGTCGTTGTTGTTGAGTTGTAAGACATATTTATTTACTCTGGACATGATAGTTTTCATATTAACGATTTTCAAGTGTTCTCCCATTCTGAAAATTGCCTTTTCACTTTCCTGAGAATGTTCCTTGATGTACAAAAATTTGGAATGCAGGGGTGTTTCAACATAAGAAAATCAATCAATGTAATAAATTATATTAAAAGCATGAAGGGGAGAAATTGCATGATTATCTCATTCAGAGAAACACACACGAAAAGTATTTCACAAAATCAAGCATTCTTTCATGATAAAGACACACAATAATAGAAGGGAACTTCCTCAACATGGTAAGAAGCACTTGTGACAAATGCACAGCTCATATCATACTCAATGTTGAAGACTGACAGCTTCCCCTCTAAAATCAGGAATAAGAAAAAGATCCCTGCTTTCAGCATTGCTATTCCATTTTACTGGAAGTTCTAGCCAGAGCAATTTGGCAAGAAAAAAGGTATTCAAATTGAAAGGAAAGATGTAAAATTATCTTTATTCATGGATGGCATGATCCTATATATAGAAAATCTCAAAAATTCCACACAAAAACTGAAGCTAATAAACAATTTAGCAAACTTCAGGGTATCAGATCACCACATAAAACATCACTGTCTTTATAAACTGGTAATTAACAACCTAGAAAGGAAATTATGAAAACAGTTCTACTTATATTTTCATTAAAAAAATAGAATGCCTAGGAATATATTTAACCAAGTAGGTGAAAGATTTGTACATTGAAAACTATAAAACATTACTGAAAAAAATTAAAGGAGCTCTAAATAAATGGTAAAAAAAAAAAAAAAAATCCCACGTTTATGGATTAGAAGAGTTAATATCATGAGGACAGCAATCCCTATACTGCCCAAAACAAACTCTAGTAAAAATTTAATGCAATCCCTATCAAAATCCGAGGTTTTTTTTTTTTTTTTTTGCAGAAATGGTAAATCAGTTTTTCAAATTCACATGGAATTATAAGGAGTCTCAAATAGCCAATCTTGAGAAAGAACACTGGAAGACTCATGCTTTCTAATTTAAAAACTTGCTACAAAGCTACAGTGTTACAAGAGTATAGTATTGGCTGAAGGATAGACAAACAGACAAAAGGAATGAATTTCAAAGTCCAGAAATCAACCCATACCTCTATGACTAACTGATTTTTGATGAGGGTGCCAAGACCAGTCAATGGGGGAAAAATAGTCTCTTCAACTAGTGGTGCTGGGACAACTAAACAGCCATTTTGTATTACTCAAATGACTGTGATAAAAATGTCATTGGTACACTTAAAGCAATATACAGAGGAATTAGAATAATTAGCAACTACTTTCACTTCAAAATTACCTTGAGCAGACACAGTCAGTGCTCTGCCCACATTCCTGGCACAGCCTTTGACTGCCATTGCGGCTGGCTGCTGGGCATCTTTCTGCCTCGCTCTGCATCTCTGTGCCTGAGGGCACTCAGTTCCTGAGCCAAGGACGGCCACTCTGGTCACAGAAAGGCAGGCTGGAAATGATAGAATGAACACCCCTGGGAGCAGCCTTTAATTCATTTTCAGAAGTCGGTGTTTAAATAGAGCAGCGCCATTGCTTCTTGGGTGGGAAAATTCTGAGACATGTGTTTTGCAATATGCCCCAGAGTTTCTCTGTGTGATTATGCTCCCACATTACGCTACTGCGGAAGTAGACTGAATAGTGCACATTCTACTGGCTTCCTTCTCTTCTTTTAGATCACTTCCTCACTCCTCTTATAATGACCCTGAACCCTCCAAAAAAGCATTTTAATCTTTGCCTTAGGCTCTAATTCTGTGGGAACCTAAGTCCCAGACTAAACAACAGCAACAACTTTTCATTGAGTCTCATCTAATACAAGGTTTCATTGTAAATATTAGGAATTCAGTAATGAATGAGATACTGATATCATTTGGCTGTGTCACCACCCAAATCTCACCTTGAATTGAAATAATCCCCATGTACCAAGGGCAGGGCCAGGTGGAGATAACTGAATCACGGGGGCAGTTTCCCCCATACTGTTCTCATGGTAGTGAATAAGTCTCATGATATCTGATGGTTTTATACATGAGAGTTCCCCTGCACAACCTCTCTTGCCTGCCACTATGTAAGACATGCCTTTGCTCTTCTTTCGCTTTTCACCATGATTGTGAGGCCTCCCCAGCCATGTGGAACTGTGAGTCCATTAAACCTCTTTCCTTTACAAATTACCCAGTCTCAGATATGTCTTTGTTAGCCACATGAGAACAGACTAATACAGATAACTCATTGATCTTGAGCTCACAGTGTAATTTAGTATTATTGTAGTCCTCGATGTTATTAAAACAGTAAAATTTTAGACATGAATGGATCATATAACATTCCTGTAAGAGTGTTACATGCTGACCTCAAGCATCTAAACTTACAGATGTTAGGTAACCAATAGTGTCACATAAAAACCTAGTGTTCAGAAAATGATATGAATCTAGCATCTGCTTTCTTGTTCTAGATTTGCTGGAGAAACACCAGCCTGAAACAAACCAATTTAAGATACATGAATGAGAAACAAGGTTTTATGTAATGGAAGAGTGAGCGCAACAGCTGTGTGGCTTAGAGAAAAGTGAGTGTGCGCTTTATCTTTTCTTTGTCATGACACATTGAATTCTACCACATGCCCAGAAACACAGCAGCAAGATGACAACATGGGCCAATAACCAGAGTTGTAGGCGTGTAAGGAGAGGTAGTCATTTGACAGAGTTAAGTCCTCAACACAGTGCCTGAGCTTGTAGATCCAGCACTCTAGCTCATTTTCAAGGGTCCAAGGTCAAACATAGGTGCACGGTTCCACACCACAGCCTGTCATGCCTGCTCAAAAACAATTCTCAAAACCTCCAACTGCTTCCCTTTTTTCAACAGTCCAAAGATGCAGAAGAAGGGGACTGGGGGAATCATAAAACACTATGGAAAATTCCAGGAGCCTCCATTCCTGACCAGTCTGGAAAACCAGGTTCCTGCCCCGGCCCCTTGCCTTCACCGTTTGACAATCCCTTTCTCCTGTGAAGAATTCAGGAAGCAAAGACACTTGTGCTTGCTTAAGGCAAGAATTGAGCAACAAAGAAAACTATGAAATATGAACAGAAGTCTAACCAAAATCTCAATTACTCCGATTTAATCAGTACACATTGTATGCATGTATCAAAGTATCGCCTGCGCCCCATAAATATGTACAGTTTTAGGTATCAATTTTTAAAAAGAATAAGAAAAGTTAAATTTTAGCAAAAAAAGAAAAAAAAAGAGGTGAAAAACTCTCCAAGGCTGGGGAGGAATTCAGATGATTCCTTCAAAACTGTCGTCCTTATTTCCTTTATTCACAGAACCAGTTTCACAAGAAACAAGCTCTTTACCATCTCCCTTTACTCAACAAAACCTGTATTTTTCTTTCCCTTATAAAAGTTTGATCAGTTATACAGACAGAATCACCATAAAAAGACAATAAAGTGTTTAAATATTTCTTGGGTTTCAAACTCTGACAAAAAGAAGTAGTCCCAGAAAGTGTATATAATCATCTTCATATGAATTCTCAGGGTATAAGAAAGCCCTGGGCCGGGGCCAAAATAAGAAGTGTTGAGCTACCCAAAAATGACTTGGCTAGTCAGGAGGGTAAGAAAGTCTGGGATTAAAGCAGTTTTCATAAAGTGTTCATTGGCTCAGTTAGAATAGTTGCCTTCCTGTTGGCAAAGAAATCATAAGGGAAACAACATGCGAAGACCCTGCTGTTTCTCCCACCCATGACTGTTTTTCTTTTGATTCGTTTATTATGTAAGAACAGCAGAACTCTCCAGATGGGAATGAGGGACAGAGTCTAGACATCATTTATTGGCCACTGAATAGTGGAAACAAGTCTGCAACATCGACTATTTTTCTCCTTTTGGACTCCTCCCCCCACCCCAATTTACCACTTGTTTTACACTGCACACTCTGAAAAGTTAAATGATCCTGACACTTAGAATTACTCAAAAGCTAGAAAGATATTCCCAATGGTGTCAGGAACGGCTGCTCCCTTTTCCTGAGACAGCTACTCGGGCCAGTTGCTCCATCAGAAAGGCCTGCGATTGCTATCATGTCTGTGGTGTGTTTTCCTGCTACTCCTAGAAGGTTGCTTGCAAATGAGTAGTAAATGAAGAAGCAGTTGATCACAGTACACCCAAAAGCAGCTTTTTCCTCCGCTGGCAATGTTACTGAAGACTCCTCCAGTCTTCAACTTGTTTTACTTCCTCTATTTCATAAAACTTTACCAAATGTTCACTCGGCACCAGGTGACAAGGTAAGCCAGAGAAATATAGTCAACAATACAAAGCCACTTAAATGAATCTACATTCAGGTTAGTAGGACAGATAAAGAAGTTAGTAGTTTCAGGTCGCTTTTGTGTGACCTGGCCACTGCTTACTGCTCTGTTCTCGTAGCTCAGCACTTGTTTCTCGCAGTCTGCCCCACCACACCGGGCTCCCCCAGTCCCTCCGATGCCCATGCTGCTTCATGCTGCCAGCTTGGGACGCAGGCTGCTCTCCATGTCTGTGACGGTCTTCCTTGGCTCTTCATTTGGCAAATGTCTATGAATCCTTCAGGTCTTAGCTTAGAGGACACCTCACCAGGAAGCCTTCCCAGAGCCCAAGACTAGGTTCAGTGCTGCTCCAACATGCTCTCCCATAGAGCACGGTGTTTCTCACACCATATCATAGATGCTGAGGCTCAGAGATACAGGGATTGTACCAATCACTTTATCTCTGAGACATGATGTCATGTCTGGTACAGGGTAGATGTCCAAGATATGCTTATTGAATGAGTGAATGAATGAATGACCAGACTAGAGCTATAAAGGAATTATTTTTCAATGTCTTTTTACCCTAAATCCTTACCTAAGTAGTTTTATGGAATTGTGTAGCGTTCCTCTGGTGTTAGAAATTATTTTAAGGCTTTATGTGACTATTTCCAAAATGGTAGTTGGTAATAGGGTAATAAAACAAGAAGCTTCTGTGGTTAAATACATTTGTCAAACTCTGGAGTAAACAAAATGAAATAGATTTCTTTATTGCAGAAAAGTCTCAAAAGCTTCAAAATACTCAGATGAAATGTAAGTCTACAAAAGGGGGCTGTGTGAAGTACTGTCTAAGCTTCCGTGGGCCAAAGAACCCTTTCATAACGTACACACCATGCCAACACTTCTCACGGGCTGCATGTCCTGCCCTGGGCACTGCTTATGGCCCTGAGGAGAATCAGTGAGTGAATGGGGTCCCTGTCATCCAAAAAAAATGGCTGTCCAGTCAGGACAAACAGACAATAAACAGCCAAACAAACACAAAATCAAATGATCAAATAGAAAGAGGAGTTTAAAAATCCTTTCATCAGTGCTGCTAAGAGGATAAAATAATTAATGAAATCACGATTGGAAGGGGTGGAAGAGTGACTAGGGAAGAGTGATCAGGGAAGTTTCATGCAACAGGTACATAAAGGTGAGAAGAAGCTGGTCTCAGTACTTCACACCTGTAATCCCAACACTCTGAGAGGCTGAGGTGGAAGGATCACTTGAGGCCAGGAGTGCCAGACTAGCCTGTGTGGCATATAGCTAAATCCCATCTTTATACAATTTTTTTTTAAATTATCTGGGCACGGTGGCATACATCTGTAGTCCCAGTTACTTGGGAGGCTGAGACAGGAAGACTGCTTGAGCCTAGGAGTTCAATGTTGTGGGGAACCATGATCGCATCACTGCACTTCAGCCTGGTTGACAGGCTGATACATTATATGGAGTGAGACCCTGTCTTACAAGGAAAGAAAAAAAAAAGATGAGACAGAGTCCTTAATGCAAAGATCTGAACAAAAAGTATCCCAGGAATAGGGAGGAGCAGGCATAAGGGCCTTGAGGTAGAGCAAGCTCAGTGTATCCCAGAACAGAAAGGAAGTTCAGAGGGGGTGAAGCCTGAGGAACAAAAGGAAGTTATGGTGGGAGGTAAGGGCTGAGAGTCAATGTAGGCCAGGTAGTACAGGGCCATGTGGTTCCCATTCAATATTGATTAAAACAGGAAGCCATTAAAGAATCTTGAGCCAGGGCCGGGGAGTGGGGGCAACCGGGGTGATCTTTCTTAAAGATCATTCTGTTACCTCCTTTTGTCATCTTAAAATTTATAGTTAAAAGATGAAGAGAAATTTCAATTAATGAAACACAAACAACAGTGGCAATGAAATCAACACATATTATTTTGACATCAAGAAGCAAATTGTAGCCGTGGCAATAATAAAAATTCAGATCATACAAAAGCTGTAACTCATTTAGAGGAAGAAACAAATTGCAAAAAGAAATAATAAATAACTTTTTGGACTGTACCAATGACTAAAGAGAGTAAACTGCATGAACACATTGGGAGAACATGTAAGTTTCTCCCTGATTTTCACAAATATAGTGAAAACTCAAAATACACCACTTCCATGAGTGAATGGATGTTGTCATTTCAAAGAGTATGTAAGATTAGTCATGGACCAAGAATGCTTGAAATGACTTGAACTCTTACAACTCATCTACAAAAGAGACTCAGTAGAGGATTATCCACATTTGACAACAATCCTAATAATCTACATGTTACCAGAGATGCGTTGTGAAGCTAAAAGTAACTTTTCCAAATTATTTTAACCAACAATCCTGGGAAAAAGGCTGAATTATTTTTTTCTATTTTCCCAACAGAACCTAGTTTTACAAATTTTTGTTACATGTCAAGGCAAAATAAAAGTAGCTCCCCGAACCCCTAAAAAAAGAGGAGAAAAAAATGTTATGAAGTGTGTTAGGACATAAAGAAATCTTATTTTTCTGGATTTTATGTTTACAGCCTTTGTAAGCTTTTTAAAATGTATAATTTGTTATGTTGTTTCTGTCTCTCTAAACAAATATTTGCTTTGGTATTAATTATATATTTCTAAGTTTATACTATGTTTCTTAAAGAGGACATTGCCAACCTGGGTCTATGCTTGCATGGAGGTGTGAGACAGTCAAGGAACATGAGGAACTGGATGTGCATGGATGATGAGTGACTAGAGATGAATAATGGACACAGGGAAACAGAAAGGATGACACAGGAAGTCCAAACTACTAAAATTGCTGGGCAGGGTGGTGCAAGCCTGTAATCCTGGTTACTTAGGAGCCTGAGGCGGGAGGATCCCAGACCAGCCGGGGCAACATAGTGAACCTCTGTCTCAAAAAATAATAATAATAAAATAAAAATAAATTGAAATATCCTTTTCAAGATTTAAAAGTTACATATAAATTAAGAAACAGGCCAGAGAAGACAACATAGCTTTGGAGGGCTGAACAGGCTATTTGAAAATAGTCTGGAATAAAGACCAGCCATATTTCCCCATGAGGCAGAAACTTTAACTTTTCTAGACACTGTGATATTAACTTTCCTTTATAGACTCCATATAATGTATCATGAGAATAGTACCATCTTATCAATTAAAAGAACATACACTCTAAAAACATTTACTAAAATTTAATTAATAGCATTTAGTAAACTTAATTTAGTGTAATAAAACTTGATAATGTAGAAAGTTATTGCCTGGGTTTTTAAAATTTTTATGTCATTTTCCCTGAAAAAATATTAAAGAGCAAAGTAATGCCTATATATGCATAATAGAATTAAAAGTTTCTAACAGAAAAACTTAAAAGGCATCTCTGAGGATTAAAACGTAGAGACTATGATGATATTTTAAAATTTATATTTACTTTTGAGTAAACAATAATATATTTACGTGTTTCATAAATCAATGACAACAAAACTTTTTACAATGACACTCTCTGTCCTGTCCTTATTGCCAGTTCTCCTCTCCAGAGGAAATAAGTGTTATGATTTTTTTTTTTTTTTACGAACCATCCCAAAGATAGTCTATTCATTCTAAAAATGTATATACATTTTATACCTGCTTTTGCACAACTGCTCAAAGTGTTCTGCACCTTGCTTTTTTTCACTGAACAACACAGAAGAAATAATTTTAGATGAGTATCTGAAAATCCAGTATTTGTAATGGATGCAGACTTCTACATGACATTAATAAAACAAGCTTCCTATTCAGAGACATTTACGCAGAACTAGATTTACTAAATATTAAAAGATATTATAAAGCTATAATGATTAAAAGTGGTACAAGAATTGTTAAAGAGATCAATGGAACAGAATAAGAAAGTCCAGAAATAGGCCGGGCGCGGTGGCTCGCGCCTGTAATCCCAGCACTTTGGGAGGCTGAGGCGGGTGGATCGCGAGGTCAGGAGATCGAGTCCATCCTGGCTAACATGGTGAAACCCCGTCTCTACTAAAAATACAAAAAATTAGCCGGGCGTGGTGGCAGGCGCCTGTAGTCCCAGCTACTCGGGAGGCTGAGGCAGGAGAATGGCATGAACCCGGGAGGCGGAGCTTGCAGTGAGCCGAGATTGCGCCACTGCACTCCAGCCTGGGTGAAAGAGTGAGACTCTGTCTCAAAGAAAAAAAAGAAAGCCCAGAAATATAACCTTGTTGTTTTTAGCACATTTTTCATTAAATTTATTTCAAGGTACTTTATCATTTGTATGGGATTGTAAATTGGGTCTTCTCTTGCTGTATAGATTCTGTATATACTCTGCATATTCATTTTGAGTGCCTCTAATTTATGGAAGAGTTTTTCAGTTAATTGTCTAGACTATTTGAAGATATGCTACTATACAATTTGCCAATAAATAAAATTGTACCCTTCCTTTTTTCAATTTTCAGTTTTTAAATTTTATTCTCTTGTCAGATTGCATTGGCTTATAGCTCCAGAAAAGTGCTAAAGACCAGAGACAGCAAACATCCTGGTCGTATCTCTTATTTTAATGGGAATGTTTCTAACATTTTTTTCTTGCTAGTCATAATACTATCTTTAGCATTATTATAAATATATTTTATCGTGTCAATGAAGAATTCATCTATACTTGTTTTATAACAAATTTTCTTTTTATTAAGATTGGCTATTACTTATTCCTTTGTAATATCTGGGGAGATTAGCATATAATTTTTATGCTTAAATTCATTAATGTGGATGAGAATTAATAGATTTATAAATATTAAATAGGCTTGCATTCCTGAAATAAACATATTGATCATGGTGTATTTTTTTAATGTTATGGAATCCTATATGTTAACATTGTATTTGTTTTCATATTATTATTTATAAATCATATTGGACTCGCCCATTTTTAATGGATATTGGTTTTGTGGTCAGTGTGAAAAGGACTCCCTGGCAGGGTGCTTGGCCTCCCCACTGCACCCAGGTGTCCCCACATGGAAGAAGAGAGTCCCTTCACACCTGCAGAAACAGGTCACTGCCCTGACCCTGGCCCTAGGTGTCGGCCCTTGGCATAACTCTCATTCAGTCCTTGACAGCTGGTGCTCCAGCCCACCTGGTGTTTTCAGTTAGGATTCCCACTGGATCCATGGAGAAATGGGCCTATCTGGGCTGCCTTCTGCCAGGCCTGGGGTTCTCTTTCCTGTTAGGTTAGATGCCTGGAAAAGACACAGGACACTGGCTCTGTGTTGTCCCTCACCCATAGGATCCCTCATCAGTCCACCTTCCTCTTCCTTTTTTTGGTACCCTCCTTTGGTTGTCTCTTGGGTTATTTCCAGAGTTTAAAGTTGTATTTAGCAGGGTTCTAGAAGCAGGAAGAGAGGACTTGTTCAGACCTCAAGTTCAGAGTTAACTGAAAAGATATTATATGAAATCTCAGCATTCATAATAGTGATGTCATTAATACCAATCTCAGTGACCGCAGATTTCAGGATAAAAAACAAAACATCTTCTTCGCCTAACCCTTCAGTACACTTATTTTTAAAGTGGGCCTCCATTTTGTAAAGCTGGCGTCAACAGAATGATCAGAGATGTGCGCAGCTTCCACTTGTTTCTAAACATTCGTGAATTTGGCTTCTTGTCTTATTATTTTTCCCCCCTAACACCTCTGTGTCATCACAGTGAACACATTTGGCTTTTTTCTTTTCTAGTAAACAACTAAAGATTTTCTACCCCCATTTCTTTTTCCCATATCTCTTTTCTGCTAACATGATATCCCATAATAATTTTGATAATGTGATGTCACAATGGCCTCCTCATCTCATTGAGGCTCTATAAACTCTATTAACCTTATATTCCTACAAATACCAGATCCTTTGTAACAAGCTCTAAGATGTAGGCTTCGGCATCACACAAATGTTTTGATACTTGATAGTACTTCAAAGAATTGGGCCACCGATTATTCTGGAAATCTGGGCATATTTTGGTACAATTTTTGAGCCATGTAGAAGGTTCGCAACTGTATACATTAGGGTGAGATGTGTGAAGACAAGTGGAGCTTCCTTGTTTCTTGGGACTGATCCAATTTCTCAGTTTGTCAAACTTAGTCTGATCCAATAATTCAAATATTTCCTTAGGGAAATTCTGGGTGTTCCATATCTTTTGCTCTTCTCCAAGGTAACTTCCAGGCCTTTTAGGTGAGCCTGTTGCAGTCTGGCTGTGGCATGAGTGCCAGAGAGCAGGGCCCTACAAATGCATAGCATTCTGCAATCTCCCCTGTGCCCTAGGTGAGCTGCCCCTCTCTGAGCCCACAGCACTGTGGTGAGCCTAACTCCATAGCCATCCAGGCATCGTGATGGCACTTCTTTCCAAAATCCTTGGTCTCAGCCACCTGCCTCATCCCTGAAGATTTTGCAAACTGCAGCCTTGGCCTCAAGCCTAGGAGTTTTGACTCCTTCATCATTTTCTGCAGGGACTTTAAAAATCTCCTGCACATCACACACAGGCTGTGGGACCAGGAGCCTGCCTCAGTCCTGTTTGTTTCGCCTCCTCTTTCAGCCAACCGCACACATCATGCTGGATGCCACCTGAGCCCAGCTTCTCCTGGGAGAAACAGCTTTCCAGCTATAGCACTTCTGGAATGTCCTTGGGGTTTTGCCCTACCTCTAGCTACAAACTCCCCCACTCCCAACCCACACTGGGTTCTATCCATGAAAGGAGAGATCAGGATGAACACTGACTTTTCTGCCTTAGCACTTTCTTTTTTATTTCTTCCATCAGCTTCCCAGCCAGGAAAATGGGGGACTCTTATTTTTCCTTGCATCTCCTCAATCTCATACTCCCTTCCTTCTTCATATGGAATTCAATCTCTGGGACCCTTATTCTCTGGGACTCACTCTTGTGTTAGGAGAAGTCCCCCATCAATAAAGGAGTACAAATCAGTGATTTTCAAAGTATTATACCTGTAATACACAAAGACACTTATTGACCTATTTTGTCCTCTCTGTTTGAAGCACATTCTTCATCACATCTTGCTCACTAGAGAATGCTATCAGCAAAAATCTTCAGCTCATGTAATATTGATTGGGGTGGATGAAGGTGGATGAAGGTGTATGTGTGCATTTCAACTTTAAGACAAGTCAGAATTAATAACCAGATAAAATTAGCAACATCGAGTCTAGTAATAATACATACCACATTGTCATTTCCTGCCAGAGGAACACTGGAGGCATGTTCAAACATTTATCACTATTTAGTATCCAGTTTTCATGAAGTATTTTACTGTCATCCCTAATTAATTCTACCTTTCAACAAGAAGCTCGGGATTGGCTGCTATTGTTATTCTACTCTTATATGTCAGGGAACTGAAGCAAAGGTTAATTAAATGACTTACTCTCATACCCATAGGCTACATTGGCAAGGCTGTGTCTTAACAGGGCTGCTGGCACAGATGGCCCAAAAGATGGAAATTTAAGTAACCCTGTTCCAGCAGGGGGCACCAGCTACATTACAAACTTGGGTACACCCTCGTATTCTGCTGGTTCAAAATCTTACAAGATGGTATACCCAAGAAAAAAAACAGACTCCAAGTGTTGCGAAGAGGACACCGTTCCCTAGTATCCCTCACACCGATTACAGTTCTTGGGATATAGACAGACTTTAACAAATCAACAGTCACCTTCCTAGCATGTTTTAAACAGTTCAAGACAGGAGTTCTTACTCCCAAAGTTCAACCCATGATGATTTCTATAATCTTATGATCACAGTTATACTTTCATTCCTTTTGGTCTTAAGAATTTGAAGGCCTCATTTTTAAAACCCTGTAATAAAAATCTCTGGGAAAGGCAACTCCATTAATGGAAATGCTCCGGTCGGTGCTTAGGGAATTGGAGATGTGCAAAGCATAAGAAGGAAGAGTGTGTGGTTACAGGATGGGCAAGACAGTCTCCAAGAAGGTGATGCAGGGACACCACCAACCAACTGACTTCCTGCGTCACGCTCTTATTTAGAGTTATGTCTTCCAGATTTAGTGAGTTCTGAACTCTTGCCTCTTTATATCCCTTAGGTGATACAGTTTAAAGAAAAGCACTTAGGCAGAATTTAGTTCTAATTTTGGGTCCATCGTGAGCCACAGGAAGCGCTTTAAAATTTTCATTGAAAAGAAGGTGTTTTCAAACAGCCAGAAAAGTTCCCTTTAATTTTTCATATCTATTTGCCTAAACAGATACAATGAACTCATCCAGTGTCAAATCAGTAATATGAGTACAAATTATTTGAAGATCTTATTAAAATGCAGATTCTGGTTTTGTAGGCCTAGGGAGGGGTCTGAGATTCCTCATTTCTCACCAGCTCCCAGGTGTGACCACTGTTGTTGGTCCCTATGGAACATGTACTGAGTAGCAAGAAGCTAGATGACAAAACATGATCCATCTTCCTCAGCTTTCAGAAACGGACTGTGCAGAAAGCAGTCTAGAATTCATCAAGATACCCTCTCCCTCTCCACATCAAAAAGGCCATTTCAAAAAAGGGTGTCACATAAGCAAAATGCTTTAAACTCCAAGTGAAAGACGATCTCCAATGAAGGAGTTACTCCTGGTTCCTCTAGGAGATGAGGGAAGCACAAAAGTTCCTAGAGACATAGAGAGACTCTGTCTTTTAAACCTTCTATATTCTTTGCAGTAAAATCAAGATGTAAAAGTTGAGACCTCTACTTCTTTGGGGGGATTGTTTTTAACCTAGAAAACAACACAGAAGTTGTTCAGCATTTTGTTTTAAAGGTGTACTAATAGAAATAGCCCCCAAGTATTGCACTGCACCAAACTGATGCAAGATCTACATTGAAATTTTTATGTTGACTGAGTCCTTATAAAAACAGAATTGATATATTATTGGTCTAGAGGCAGGCGAGGGGAAGAGGGTAGAAAGTGCTCTGGATGGGGAAGAGGAAGGAAACACTTATTAAGTGATACATACAGCGTGTTAGACAATGTATTAAACTTGGTGTTCCTAATAGTCCAGTGAGTAAATAATACTAGCTTCATTTTACAAGAAACTGAGATTTAATCAGTTCATCTAGTTTTAACTAGATTCAATCATCTAGTTCAAGTTTGCACAACTACTGGAAGCAGTAAAGCCTGCACCAGCATCAGCCTCACCCTGTTAAAACACAGATGGCTAGGCCTGCCCCTGGAGTTTCTGATTGAGTGCGTCTTGGGTGAAGCCCAAGAACCTGCCTCTCAAAGGGGCTCCCAGTGATGCAGAGGCTGCCCGTCTGGGGACCACAGTAAGAACCGCAGCTGGTTCTAGGCCAGGTGGTTCCACGGATGAGATCAAGCTTTGTGGATCTCAGGAAACATGAATGCACTTAGAAGAACAATGTTAAAAACCTGGATCCTAAAGAGAGTGGCCCAGGAAGAACCCAATTTAAGCCACCATGCATGCTATTGTGTTTGAAGACGTTATTATTTGTAATCCATTATAATGGAAAACAAGGAAAGAAAAATCAGAAATTCTCTTTGGCATCACTTTCTGTATTTTTACTGTTGATAACAAAGAAATCAAAAAATAAATGTTATATGATACACACATACACACACACGTCTATCTTCAGAAAAGAAACATACATATATTTAGAAGCAGTTGTAGTTTTCCATTTTCCATGTGAAAAACTGAGGATATTCTTCTCCAGCTTGATTGTTAACCATCAACTAATTTCCCACTACCCTCATACAGTACAAAAACAACGTGAATTTTTATGAGGCATAATTTATACCAACAACTCCCCTCCATCTCTCCTCCATATTGTGAATGAGACCCTACAGTGATGAAGACTCCTTTTCTATCTTTCTGGATTCCTGAGGCATATTTCCGCATTTGGAATCAGTCTATTTGACAAGTAGAGGCACATCGCTACCACGGGGCCCCCATCCGTGGGTGTGCATGTGTTTCAGCCATGAGAGTCACAGAGGCCAGAACACGTGGCTAGACTCTCGCCAAGTCCATCAGACCGTTGTTAAGAGGGCTGGAAGAGCCAAACCACAGCACCGTCAATGCTGTGACTTATGCTTTGAAAACACTCCAAGTGGAGCAACCACACATTTATCAATACTAATGCAGGAACTGCATCTGTGAGAAAAATAAGAAAAACAAGACAAACAACAGGGGTAGTAGTGGTTACACTCTGTAAAGGAAGGGTGTCCCATAGTTTAATAAACTTTTCTATCCCAACTAAATCCTATCTCATCATATCTTTTTAAAAAGTGGTGATTTCTCCTGAGAAATAAGCAATCTAGACCAAAATCTCCTTGATGATAAGAGGCCGTTTCTGATATACTTTGGTTTTCCTACTTTCTGAACTGGCTCATATGTGCTTACAGGTTGCAGAGACAGTGCAGAAGTCAAACACAACCTTGGATGTGTCATCGCTTCTGGCTCTGCAGGCCCTTTCTGGACCAGTGTTTTCTGCTGTCCTTCCTTCTGTGCCTACTTGCCGTCCCTTTGCTGGGAACTGACTCATCCAGAGCCTTTGGATTTGCACTTGATGCCTGGGTCTGGACTCTGCTTTTGTTCCTAGGCATTGTCTCCAGTTCTCTCTCTTCCTTTCCAAATGCTACGGCCAGCTCTGCCCACTGGGGATCCCTGCATGGCTCCTAGAACCCTGGTACTGATGCAATCACTGGCCAAGTGGCCCAAATGGAAAAGTGGGTGAGGGAGACTTCAGACGCTCATGCAGCACCTAATAGGTAACTGCACAATGAGGGTTTCATAAAGGATGAAGGAAGAAAGGAAGGAAGGAAGGAAAGGAGGAAGGGAACACAGGGTGCAATGAGAAAGGGTACTCTAGCCTGCCTGGGCAGCTCACCAGCAAATGTCTATAGAAAGCCCAGAAACAAGTGGGGCCACAGGCCTCAGAGCTGATGTCCACGCGATTCCTTTATTCTCTTTCCACCATTGATCTCAAATTACAGTTCCTGTGCAGATATTTAATAAACTTCTAGAAGTACGTTAATAAAATCTTCATACTTTCATACTCCCTAATATGCCTTTCATTCCATTCTATCTCAAGAAAGCCATTATGTTTTAGTAATTTTACTCAGATAGGTCTTAATGGAGATACATATTTTTCTTAATGGAAGATGTTTTTGAAAGCTTTTCTTCTCTTCTACCTCCATTCGCAGTCACTTTAGAACCAAAAAAAGAAAAGCTAAGTTGAGGAACCTCCCAGTTATTCTATTTGCTTTTGAATGGCAAAAGCCCCCCAGTTCTTATCAGAATAGCTCATCCGTTCACTTATTAATCACAGGAGGACCACTGAATGTCCAGATTGCTGCGGGCCACCTCCTACAACATAGAAGATCCTTCTGTGAAAAAGCATAAACGAACAATTTTGACTCATCGTCCATTCTAAAGGAAACAGCACAAACAAAAAGTATGTGTGTCCATTATGGAGAAATCCGTAATTTTATTCTCAGCAATCCAACTCTGTTGAATCCTGCGGAGTATATGGAAAAAAGATAGGATCATTGGAAACGCTACAAAGAGTTTTTGAAATGAAATTTTAGCTCAGGCTTTGACACTTACCACACATGTACTTTTTTAAAAAGCTGAATGACATGATGTTACAATTAAAAAGAAAACATCAAAACATGTTGTCACATGCAAATATAAAACAAAACAATGGGTCGTGTCTTAGAGCATCTGCTTCAAGTTAACTGCAGATGTGAAATGTTGATAGAAATTATTATCATTGGTGGGTGTTTTGTACTTTACATTATATCACAATTTACTTAATTGGTTCAGACATATTTTAATAAATTTGATCTTAATCCAATCAGGCAGAAGTGTTCTGAAAAATTTACGTAATTGTTATTATAATACCTGAATGCTCTCAAGTAAGGTGCTTTCAACACTGTCTAGGTATTTAGGAATTTGGAGTTTGGTTTTCAGAGTCTATGAAAATCCCATAGACATTACGATATGAGGTTCTTTTTCCATCTGAAGAAATTTTCACTCCTTTAATGGAAAATCTCAGAGAGAATTTTGGAAAAAGACAAAAAAGGGAGACAGAAGGCCTTTGATTATCATATTTTACATCAAATCACATGTATCGTTCTCTTGGCTCTGCACCTAGGACTTGTCCCCACTGGATGGTGACAGAGGCAGATCACAGCAAGACAGCCTAGCTACTGAAGGCATGTGGCTGAGAGAATCCTGGTGTTCCAGGTGAAAGTTCCAAGACGCTGTATCTTCGGGTCACTCTGGGGTCAAAGATAGTTTCCTATGAGGCTTAGTGGCCAACTGCAGTTCCGAAATAAATAAAAACAATAGAAATAGATAAGCATCCATGTTGATGAATATTGCACTGTACCTGGCACATAATAAACACTCAATAAAATGAAACAAAACAAAATAACATTAAACAGCAAGAGAACATCATGAAATCTAACTGAAAGGAACAATACATTTAAAATAAAGCATGCATTATCACTTTGTTATCTAGACTGAACTGTTCAATATAGTAGCCACATGTGACTAATTTAAATTTTAATTAAAATGTGATGAAATTTAAAAATTAGTTCCTCCATTGCACTAGACACATTTCAAGTGACTAATAGGCACTTAGGACTGTATGTACACTGTAGTAGACACAAAGATATAGCATATTTTCATCATCAAACAAGGTTCTGTTTAAAAGTAGCGCTGCTCTAAACAATTGCCTGGAACACTTGAAGGAATAAAACACGGCTCTGAAATTTTTGATGGAGGAAATACACAGAAAGGACAGAGCAAACAGTACTTTACAGAAAAGCTAATTCATGTGATACCCAAATTGAGGAGAAAAAAGGCTGGGCATGGTGGCTCATGCCTGTAATCCTAGCACTTTGGGAGGCCAAGCTGGGCTGATCACCTGAAGTCAGGAGTTCGAGACTAGCCTGGTCAACATGGTGAAACTACGTCTCTACGAACAATACAAAAATTAGCCAGGCATGGTGGCACATGCCTGTAATCCCAGCTACTTGGGCGGCTGAGGCAAGAGAATAGCTTGAACCCTGGAGGCAGAGGTTGCAGTGAGTGAGACCGTGATACTGCACTCCAGCCTGGGCAGCAGAGTGAGACTCCATCTCAAAAAAAAAAAAAAAAAAAAGGAGAAAAATATACATTTTTATGGGGACATACAGAATACCTGGAGATTTGTTTTGAGGGTGAAATCCCAGGGGAAAAACCACTCAATCATCTAAATCCATCTGCTTATTTTTTGTGTTGTAAAATACAAAGAGGGAAAAATCATTGTTTTAAATCAGGTTAATAAGACACTATTTGATGTTAGTTTTAGTGTTCAATGTAGACTTACAGTCAACACATCAAAGAATGAAATGATCTATGATACTCGGTGACAGGCAAAAGTACATGGAAATAAAAATTTATGGTATAAGGCATTATTTTCAATTTGGTTTTTCATATTTTTCTTTCAGTGGGAAGATAGCAAGTCTCATCACTTACAGCTTTTTTGAATGACTTATGATGACAATCCACCTTAGTGGTTGAATGCACCATTAAATTTTATCTTCAGTATATTCCCAACATGAAACCTAAATCTCTATTAAGCCTCAGCAATATAATGCAGTAAATTTCTCCAGAGTAGGGATAACCATTACATCTCTGTAAAAAACATCATTTTTTCCACATATGAAAATGGTTAAACTAAAAATTTAATGACTGAATCTAGAAAAGCTCCTTTAGGCCACAGAAAATGAGTTTAATCTGTGAATGTGATTTATGGCTGTCGGGGCACCAAACTTCATCATGCAGCCAGAGCACACAATAAAATATGTTGCAATACTTGCCCTTCCTAATGATGCCTGTCTTTGTCCTATGCATGTATTTAGTACCTTGGTGATTCTCTCTGAGCTATAAGAACATCTATATACACCCTGCTAGATGAGGCAGATGTAACACCAGCTATCAAGATTACTGACCTGTGACTGAAATATTGCTCAGAAGTAATGTTTTTCTATCCTTAGAACTACAGCATTCTATTTCATCCTGGAGGTAATTTGAAATATAGAGGGGGAGGGTGAAAGTATTAAGATAATGAATTAAACAAGACAGCTACTTAAATTAAGTCACATCCACCCAATTAAGCCAATGTACTGGGAACTACAGCCACTTACCATGTAGTTGTGTATGCAAAATTATAACACAAATTTTCACTGAATGAACCAACAGTGCGTACTCTCAAGGAATCTGGGGCATTTTTGTTACACAGGAAATGCTAATCAAGGTAAGTTCAAGGGACACTGCTTTGATCAGTTATAGCTTCCTGCCAAATAACTGAGGTTTAATTTAGCCACATATTCTCATTACTTTATAATTAATTGAAATTTATGTAATTTCTTAGCCATTTAAATATGCATTTATAATTTTCATATAGTTCATTATATCAAGAATGAATGAACATGTTGAAGAAAAATATTGTTGGTACATCAAATGCTGATAAAAGTTAAAATATGCTATTTTGACATATTTTATATGAAGAGGTATTCAAATATTACCACTAAGAATTTCCCTCATTAATATTCACACATTTCAAAGGTAAAAATTTGTAAATTTTCGCATAATATTTTGCCATTGTCTTATCCCTATATTATTTATTTGCTGTGCAACAAATTAGTACTCCAAAACTTACGCCCTAAAATAACACATATTTATTGTTTAATACTCCTGTGGGTCGGAAATCTGGGCACTACTTAGCTGGATCTTCTGCTTCAGGGTTTCTGACAAGGCTGTGATCCAGGTGACATTTAAGACCACAGTCATCTTGGGGCTCAAGTGAGCTGGAATCAGCTTCGCAGATCTCTCGGTGGTTGCAGGCAGAATCCTGGCCCTCAAAGACTGTTGGACTGAGGGCTTCAGCCACTTGCTGGCTTAGCGCCATACCATCTGGCCCTGTCCATTACAGCAAGCTCGGGGTAGAGTGAAGAAGAGTATACCAGTGAGATGGAAGTCACAGTCTTCTATACCCTAATCCCAGAGGTGACATCCCCCCACTTTTATTTACTCTATTTGTTAGGCAAGTCACTGGGTCCAGTGCACACCCAAGAGAACCTGAATATGAACACTCAAGAAGACCGACTGACTCCAGCAGCCTAGGCGAGTGAGTAAAGAGTTAAAGAGCGGAGTTACCAACCTATGTAGGAAGTAGAGGTGAAAGGATAGGTTTGAGGAAGGAAGCGATAATGAATTCAGTTCTGTTTAGTTTGAAGTCTCTATGGGATGGTCAGGTGGAGGATGTCCCGTAGGCACCTGACACAGGGTCTGTGAGAGGCCAAGCTAACCACATAGATAAGAAAGCCATTAGCACATGAGAGGTAGCTTTGGGAGCAGGGGTAGAGATAGAAAATATGAGGACAAGGACAGAACATTAAGGAGCTCCAACATGTAGGACCAGGCAAAGAAAGAGGATCCAGAAAGGGAACTTAGAAGGAATGGTCACAAAGATAGAGTTGTCATCATAATAATATTAAAGAAAAGACAAAAGCAGAAGCGAAGAAATAAGAAAATAAGAAAGAAAAAACTTCTGTTCCATTGTTAAAGTGATACAAAGAGATAAAATAAGACAAGGAATTAAATACGTCCATGTGACCTGATAATTCAGAAGTCATTAGAGACCATTAACAAGTGCATTTTCATTTGCTTAATGGTGTGGAAGATAAATTGTAATAGGTTTAGAAGTGACTAAAAGGTGATGAAGTGATGGCAACCCATACAGGCTACACTTCAAGCTTAGTCAAGATATGATTTTTCTTTCTCCTGTCAATGTGGTAAATTTTTGCAAAGTGTGTTGGCAATGGTGTAAAAATACGGTACTACCATCCAATTCTGGTAGAAATAATTAAAAACTGAAATATTCTTTCTGGAAGGCAATGAATATTGACAGCCTCTCATAACCTCCACATTTCACACTAGGAATGTATTCCAAAGAAATAAGCAGGGACGAGGTCAGGCAGAGTGGCTTGGCTCATGCCTGTAATCCCAGCACTTTGGGAGGCCGAGGCAGGCGGATCACGAGGTCAGGCGATCGAGACCATCCTGGCTAACACGGTGAAACCCCGTCTCTACTAAAAATACAAAAAATTAGCCGGGCGTGGTGGTGGGTGCCTGTAGTCCCAGCTACTCCAGAGGCTGAGGCAGGAGAATGGCGTGAACCTGAGAGGTGGAGCTTGCAGTGGGCTGAGATCGCGCCACTGCACTCCAACCTGGGCCACAGAGCGAGACTCCATCTCAAAAAAAAAAGAGTTCAAGACCAGCCTGACCAACATGGCAAAATCCCATCTCTATTAAAAATACAAAAAATTAGCCCGACGTGGTGGCACATGCTTGTAATACAAACTACTCGGGAGGCTGAGGCAGGAGAATTGCTTGAACCCAGGAGATGGAGGTTGCAGTAAGCCGAGATCGCACCACTGCACTCCAGTCTGGGTGACAGAGTGAGAAAAAAAGGAGAAAGAGAGAAGGAAAAGAAAGAAAGAAAAAGGAAGGAGGGGAAGAAGAAGAAGAAGGAAGGAAGGAAGGAAGGAAGGAAGGAGCAGGGATGAATCCAAAACTTCATAGGTTAATATTATTGTAACAGTGGAAACCTAAAAACATCTAAAATGCCTAACCATGGAAGACATTTCAAATAAATTAAGAAACACTTTATATGTTGGTAAAGGTAAAACTTTATATTACTATAGCAGATAAGTCCTAAATTCTCAGTGGCTTAACAAAATATACCTTTATTTCTCCATCCAGTTGTTAAGGGATCCGGTCTGACACAAGTCCCGCCCTATTAAACATGCAGAGCCCAAAGTCATCTTGAATCTATCTAGTCAAAAGATGGAGGAAGAGAGAAAGAAGAAGGCATATGTACTTCTTAACCAGGTGGGAGTAAAATACATTCCTTCCATCCCCCCTCCAGATGCAAGGGGAAGTAAAAAATGTAGTCCTTAAATAGGCAGTTACTCCCAGCAACTATTTTCTAGTACGGAAGGGGAACAGGATCTCTGTGCATAGCTAGCCTTCTCTGCCACAGTCCTCTTCTCTGGTCAAAATGTATCCATGTGCATCCTCATTCCTACATACAGGATCTATTCCCCACACCCCAGTAGACTTGGAAGACTCATGCTGAATGTGTTAAGATTCCCTGGTCAGTCTGGCTCCCCACGTGACCGAATGCAGCAGCATTCTGCTTTTCCAACAAACTCCCAAACACGTGTATTATTTCTATTCCCTCTCAATTTTTGCCTACAAACAGAAAAATTTTGCCTGAGGCCATGTAATTTTCCAATGTCCATTTTGTGGGTTGGACAAGATTTTGTTGAATTTGGAAAAGCTGTATTGAAGACCTAATCCTTGATACCTGTGAGTGTGACCTTATTTGGGATTAGGATCTTTGCAGATGTAATCAAGTTAAGATAAGGTCATACTGGATTATGGTGGGCCCTACCTCCAAGGATTGTTATCTTTGTAAGGAGAGAGAGATTTAGACACACACACACACACACACACACTACGATGGACATGTGAAGACAGGTGAAGATACAGGCAGAAATTAAAATGATGCAGCTACAAGCTACAAGCCACAACCAGCAGCTAAGAGGCACAGAGGGATTATTTCCCAGAGGTTTTAAGGAGAATGGTCCTGCCAACCACTTGATTTTGGACTTCTAGGCTTCAGAACTATGAGGGAATGAATTTCTGTTGTTTCAAGGGCCCAGTTTGTGGCAGTCCTAAGAAACTAATATAGTCTGCACTCACTCAACACATCCTACAAATATTCTATTTTCACTTTCTGCATTTATGGCTACAGGCAAATTGATTATTTTTAAACTTATTTTTGGAGACAGTTTAACCAAATGTTTTCTTACCCCATACCCTGGACCTCTGTCTTCCCATGCTTCAGCGCAAGGTTTTTTACTGTTCCCTGCCTGGCATCTAAAAGCAATGTCACATGTTTTAGGATATTTACTATACTAGCACTCACTTTAAGATACTAGTTTCTATATTAAAGTAACACTAATCAATATAACAGATAAACTCCATATTTCAGTGGCTTAATCCCGAAATTTTGTTTCTCACTCTGTAAATCTAGCGGGCAGTTAGGGGGTGGGGGTGTGGAACCGTGTTCTACTCTGTGGGGTCATTCATGACCCTACTTTGATAGGGGCTCTACCAATCCTCAACACATGGCTTCCAAGGTGACCTTGGCCATTGTGACCCAGTAAACAGATGAAAGAAGTCATAGAGCTTGGAGAATACCTACCTTCTTCACTATTTTGGCCCATAAGCTACACACACCACTCTTAATGAGTACTAGTCACACAGGCCTACTGTGATGAAGGTGTCCTGGAAGGACAGCCACACCCCAGAAACAACTTTACAGAAGGGAAAAAGAGCATTGCAATGGGCTGAATGTTTGTGTTCCCATAAAATTCATATGTGAAATTGTGATGCCCAATGTGATAGCATTAGGAGGTGGGGGCCTTTGGGAGATAATTAGAATGTAAGCATGGAGCCCTCATGAATAAGTTGAGTGTCCTTACAGAAGGGACAGGCCTCTCTGTCATGTGAGGATACAATGAGAAGTTGGGTCTGCAATCCAGGACCATTAACAGCATAAACTTTGCATTCCAAGACTATTCAAGATGGTGAGAAACATCTCATTAAAATACTTAAAATAATTACAAACTTAAAATAATTTACATTGTAAGGCATATTTTGTATTTTTACTCTACCTGTATCTAGAATACATCATTACCAATAGGCAGCAGTACATAGGTGGGTGGTTATACATTGATATTACCAGTGTTGGGCATGTGAGTAGGATTATTTATAATTTTTATGTATTTTTTATACATTTCTATATTTTCCTGATTTATATTTCTAATTTAATACATATATGCTTTTTGAGGCTGAAGAATAATAACTGTTGTTTTGATTATAGAATTAAAGAAGTTTAGCATTGTACCTGGCACATAATAGCTGCTCAACAAACTTTTATTGGATTAATGAATGACATTGGATGAGAATGAAAAGAGAATGGATAGTAATTAGGAGAGCATTTCAGGGTCATGAGAGAGTTTCTGTAAGGATAGGGTATTTGAGCATATGTATAGGTTGAGGAAAAGAACTTAGTAAAGAAGGAATAAATCTAAGATACACTGTTGGAACAGAAGAAGCTGAGATCAAGGGCCTGAGGGGAGACTGGTCTTGGGAAGAAACAGAGACTAAAGAGCAGAGCTTTGCTGAGCAGACAGGCAAATAATAAGGAAGGCAAGGAATTGTTTCATAGTTTATGTATATAACTTTATCTCTGTTCATATTTTATGTATATAACTTTATATACTGTTACCAATATAGAAGAGCTGGTGTTACTCAACCTGAAAAGTCTGTACTCTGACTCCTATAGCCTCTACACCACTAAAATTTTCATGTAAAATAGAGAAGGTTTTCTAGGGAGAGTGAAAGACTAGGAGCTAAGTAGAAGGCTCCAATGGAGTTTTAGGGAAGACAGCACAGTAATGAATAGTCATTGTGTTTAAACTAGGGAGCAATGGAAGATTTAATTACTAAGTGTTCTGTAATGCAGTATTTTAGAAACTTTGTCTCAAGTTATATGCTACTTTCTGTAATTATAGAAATCTAATGTTATTTTATCTAATTTTGATCTGGGTGCAGACAGTGTCAACATCTTGGCTCTAGAATCAATAACATGTGTTCAGGTTTTATGACTGGTGATACTCCCCCTCGGAAACCCCCTTCTCCTGCATCATTCAGGCTACTAACAACAGCAGGTGGATCTTCATGATGTTTTTTGTTAGTCTCTGATGGAGGAGAGACTAGTACAGTTTTGGCACATGGACTGAAAATACGTAAGACATAGTTTGCAAAGCCGGCATGTAGAGAAGTTCTGCCTTTGTTAAAAACAAAATCTTATCTCAATAACTTCAAATAATTTCACACAATTTCTTATGCCCTAAGTGAGTCTTGGTCTTAGGTATGCATATATGACTTACCTACTTTTTTCCTGCTATTAGCCAAGATCTGCACCCCCTCCTACCCCCACCCCATGTCAGATACACTCAAATTTGCTAGTTTCCATACTAAGAGTTCCACCTACTCCTTTTACACTCAGGGGAAGGAACAAGTACTCATTGTACTTTCCACTTTAAATATAGAGCACCTGCCAATGCACTTGGCACATAAAGCTTGTGCTCAATAATTGTTAGGTACTAATACACAGAACACAGTGGTCTTTGTACACTGCTAAGAATTACCAGTAGTCCAACAATACACTTCCTAGCTCGCTAATGACATGTGAGTTTAAGAAAGGGCTCAAACCAATCAAGGGAGAAATTTCTTACATTAAAGCATTAGACAAGGAGTGAATTCATTATTCAACAATAAATGTTCTGCTGGTTATTAATCCAGATCCTGGGGATGGTATTTAGAGCTACCAAACCAGCTAACTTCCCTCAGTCATCTACTGCTGTAACAGAGTTTGTGCAAGCAGAGTTATAAAGACCATAAGAAGGAAGAAATCCAAGCTGTGCCAAGGCTACTTGGAAGAGAATTATGATGGAAATGTTTATTAAGATTCCTGATAAACAGTAACCAAAACAGCATGGTACTGGTACCAAAACAAAGACATAGATCAATGGAACAGAACAGAGCCCTCAGAAATAATGCCGCATATCTACAACCATCTGATCTTTGACAAACCTGACAAAAACAGGCAATGGGGAAAGTATTTCCTATTTAATAAATGGTGCTGGGAAAACTGGCTAGCCATATGTAGAAAGCTGAAACTGGATCCCTTCCTTACACCTTATACAAAAATTAATTCAAGATGGATTAAAGACTTACATGTTAGACCTAAAACCATAAAAACCCTAGAAGAAAACCTAGGCATTACCATTCAGGACATAGGCATGGGCAAGGACTTCATGTCTAAAACACCAAAAGCAATGGCAACAAAAGCCAAAATTGACAAATGGGATCTCATTAAACTAAAGAGCTTCTGCACAGCAAAAGAAACTACCATCAGAGTGAACAGGCAACCTACAGAATGGGAGAAAATTTTTGCAACCTACTCATCTGACAAAGGGCTAATATCCAGAATCTACAATGAACTCCAACAAATTTACAAGAAAAAAACAAACAACCCCATCAAAAAGTGGGCAAAGGACATGAACAGACACTTCTCAAAAGAAGACATTTATG